>NC_047129.1:20392875-20692875 GCF_009829125.3 Periophthalmus magnuspinnatus | reverse complement strand
GATGACCCCTGTCGTGAAGATCATAAATGACATCCACACCAAAGCGAAACAGCACAGGACGTTCAGGTGCTATTGGAGGAGCTGTCAGTTAAAGTATGACTTTAAACTCAGTGGAGGAGTTTTGCAACGTTTTTTGTCACTTTTGGGTGAAATCTACCCTCCTCCTCTGCCCCCTCCTCTCTGTTGCCCTTCTCCTTTCAGTTGCCCTCTTCCTCTGCCCCCTCCTTTCTGTTGCACCCTCCTCTCTGTTTCCCTCTGTCTCTGTTTTTGTTATTCTAAATACAGGCTCTGGTTGTTTGTCCCAGAGGCAGTGCAGAGATAAAGAGACAAAACAGAAATCTAAAGGAGCTTCCTCTCCCTCTGAGGATCTGCCCCAGGACCTACCCCAGGATCTGCCCCAGGACCTTCTCCAGGACCTGCCCCAAGATCTGCCCCAGGACCTACCCCAGGACCTGCCCCAGGACCTGCCCCAGTGCTCTCCTGGGGCAGTCCTCTCCCCCAGGAGAGTCTCAGGAGAGCACTGCCCCAGGAGAGCACTGGGGCAGGTCCCGGGGCAGTCCTCTCCCCAGTGCCTGTGTCCACTGGCGTATGAATGGGTGTTTGTGAGAGTGTTTCCTGTTCACCTCAGAGACCAAAAAGATACAATATAATGAGATGGACCTTGTGCTTAATCATATCGAGGGACCTGTTTCACTGCTCAAAAAGTGAATATGTGTAAACTACATGTTTCTAAAAACTTGCACGATGAGGCGGAGAAGACTGGACGGGTTTGGGACATCCACAGGAACAATCCCAGTTTGTCTGACTCTAGCCCTAAGGAACATGATAGTTTAGAATTTAGTGCTTTCAAAAGAGTGCATTATGTAACCTTTAGTCTGTATACTTCAGATCTGTGGAGAAAGGAGCCCCAGTGATTGACAGGTGGCATATTTCAGTTTTTGAATCTGCCGATGTAATGTGTCTCCTTTACCCCAATTGTTCATAACATTCGGGTCTTTGTGTTCTCATCTTTTGCTGTTCCCGTCACAGCCACAGCTCTACAGCTCTCTGCTCAAGTTGTATTGATTCTCAATGTAGACAGTGTGTTGTCTGCTAATGCTAACTCACTCTGCGCTAACGCACTCTGAGCTAATGGAAGCTGAGTGTGGCATGTGTCCGAGCCTGTGTCAGCAAAGTGTATGCTTTTACAGCTGACGGCAACAAGACCGGACAAGAACAAGACCAAGACAAGAACAAGACAAGAACAAGACCTGGATAAGAACAAGACCCAGACAATAACAAGCCTTCAGACAAGACCCAGACAAAACCCAGACAAAACCCAGACAAGACCCAGACAAGACCCAGACAAGACCCGGACAAGACCCAGACAAGACCCGGGCAAGACCCAGACAAGACCCGGGCAAGACCCAGACAAGACCGGGACAAGACTCCAACAAGAACAAGACCTTGACAAGAACAAGACCCACAAGACCCTGACAAGAACAAGACCCAGACAAGACTCAGGGGAGCACTGAGGCTGCGAGGTACAGCTCAGGTCTTACTACTTGTCCGAATGAGCCTGAGTTAAAACCTGCTCTGACAGTAATAAATGCAAAATGATCCTGGTGTTGACTGTTGTAAAAGCTGCACTTTGTGACAAAACCCTTCAGAATGGGTTAATGCATTTGACCCATCCTTCAGTGTCTCTGGGTTAAACCTTCATTTGACCCATCCTTCAGTGTCTCTGGGTTAAACCTGTCAGGAGCAGTGGACCCATTTGCAGATCTTGAGCTAGTTTTGTTCAGGACTATCTTAGCTGAGCTTCCAGAATTTGACCCATTATCAAACCTATAATCTTGGGGTGAGAGTACTGACCGCTGTGCCACCACGATACTGTGCATTTGATGAGTAAATAAAACAAGGAGTTCCAGATCACTGTTTAAATATCCACCCTCCACTTTCACAATTTAAAAGTCAGGTATAGTTCTTTGCATGGACACCGCAAACCTGTAGGACCAGCTCCTGCTTGGTGGAGTGATAATGGAGTGATAGATTTCAGAATCCAGTTCAAACAAAAGTGAGTTACTCCCACATCAGTATTCAGTGTAACACAGTCTCCCAAACTCTTCTCTCCATAAACAGTTTGTTCAGTTCCCAGACTGACAGGAATGCGCCTGATTCACATCCCCAGCGCTGGTAACTTCTGTGGGCTGTTTTTACTCCAGGCGTCCCACTCTAGACTGGACCTCCAGAGAAATAAACAAAGGGGCAGGACCAGGCCGTGATGTTCCCACAGAGTGACGTCATTCAGGGGTCACCGGGCGCCAGCCAGGCCTGGACACACACACAGTTTGAGAGTTACACGGGCTTGGGTGCTTTCCAGGATCAGAGGATATAAGGCAGGTTAATGTCAGCACATCTTTTAATTGTATTTATGTTGTTGAGCTCACACTCCCACACTCCCACACTGACACAGTCTCACACTCCCACACTGACACAGTCTCACACTGACACACTCCCACACTCCCACACTGACACAGTCTCACACTCCCACACTGACACAGTCTCACACTGACACACTCCCACACTCCCACACTGACACAGTCTCACACTGACACAGTCTCACACTGACAGTCTCACACTCCCACACTGACACAGTCTCACACTGACAGTCTCACACTCCCACACTGACACAGTCTCACACTGACACAGTCTCACACTGACAGTCTCACACTCCCACACTGACACAGTCTCATACTGACACACTCCCACACTGACACACTCCCAAACTGACACGCCCACACTGACACACTCTCACACTCCCACACTCTCACACTGACACACTCCCACACTGACACACTCTCACACTGACACACTCCCACACTTACACACTTGCACACTAATACACCCCAACACTGACACACGCTCCCACATTTGCACACTAATACACTCACACACTGATACACTCACACATTGATACACTCACACACTGATACACTCACACACTGATACACTCACACATTGATACACTCACACATTGATACACTCACACACTGATACACTCACACACTGATACACTCACACACTGATACACTCACACATTGATACACTCACACACTGATACACTCACACATTGATACACTCACACACTGATACACTCACACATTGATACACTCACACACTGATACACTCACACACTGATACACTCACACACTGATACACTCACACACTGATACACTCACACATTGATACACTCACACACTGATACACTCACACACTGATACACTCACACACTGATACACTCACACTGATACACTCACACACTGATACACTCACACACTGATACACTCACACACTGATACACTCACACGCTGATACACTCACACGCTGATACACTCACACCCTGATACACTCACACACTGATACACTCACACACTGATACACTCACACACTGATACACTCACACACTGATACACTCACACACTGATACACTCACACGCTGATACACTCACACGCTGATACACTCACACACTGATACACTCACACACTCATACACTCACACACTGATACACTCACACACTGATACACTCACACACTGAGCGCTCCCATTGAGCTCAGTGTAAAGCAGAGTGCATTCTTTCCACACTGATCGGTGCAGTGGTCTCCGGAGAACATTTCAGTTTCTTTAGTCATGGTTTAAAGGCGGCGTTGACACAGCTCATGTACTAGGCACGCTCAGACGCTCTGTGGTCATTTATATCTGCACCTTTGACTCTACTGCCCAGTTCTCCGGCTTCAGCTGCATTGACCTGTAAAACAGCAGTGAGAGATGACTCCAAACAGCCTGTGTTCACACTGAGTTTTCTGTAAATGTCATTTGCTCTGTCCTTGACAAATCAGAAAGAGTTTTATATTCACACAAACACAATCTGCTCCAGTTATTTTATCAACACTTTCTTTTTGTACTTTCCTGAAAACCTTTAACAGAGACTTAAAAGTCCTGTGATTTTTACTTTTAAAAACGTCAAAACAGAAGCAGTACATTTGAAATTGCGGTGGTTCAGTTACTCCTCATTGACCTTATCAAAGCATCCTATTTATTCACCATGATGAATTTATAAGCACATGACTCTGCGACCAGAGTGGAGTTTTGAGCTCTGTGACGGTAAAGCTAACAACTAGCATGGTAACGCACTCTTCCTAATTATCAGACAACAAAACACTTAAAAATTAGATGCAGAGAGCACACAGCGGACTTAATTTGACTTCAAGAGCTCTTTATAGAATAAAAATAAATAAATAAAATAATAGTAATAATAATAATAATAATAATAATAATAATAATAATAACAGTACTGGGACAGGACACATTGTGCTAAAAAACAAAACAAAAAAAATAGCTGTGTACTAACACATTTGGCATTTTAATATAAACGTGTTTATTATTTTTAGATATTCTACACTGAAGCTCGAAATGCTTCAGCTCTGTTTTAGTTCTTTTACAGATGCTGTGGGGATCCCAGATGAAAATGTATTTTTAAAAGAAAATATTTTTGTTTGTTTGTTTGTTCGTTTATTTGTTCGTTTGTTGGTTGGTTTGTTGGTTTGTTTGCTTGTATGATTCGCCTACAGAATTTACACATCTCATGAATCACATCTGAAATCCAAAAGTGCAGGTCTTATTCTCATGACAAAATGAATCCTTGAAGTGAACCTGGCCCTGACCCAACTGTGATCCAAACAGTGGAGGTCCAGTGAGGAGCACATTGTCTCTGGGCCTGGGGTGACCTGCCGCCTCAGGCCTCCACAGAACTCTGCCCCAATTACACCCAAATAGAGTTTCCAGTGAAAGATGCCCATTGAGTGCACCACTTTCACATCACTAACCAGGAACAAACGTGCATTCTAACACACAGACTCAGGGCATTTTAAGCACTCAACCAGAGACAACTGACGAGGGCAGAAGAGGGACATTTTTAACCCTCAAACATGTTCATAAAGGGGCTGTAGTTCATAGAAGACAAGGGGAAGCGAGACAAGTACAAGTACAAGTATTTAATGAGGTTTGAGCAGTGGAGAGAAGAAGACCGCGTTAAGCCCAAGTGACCTGGTTTGACTGGACTAAAGAGCATGAATGGACTCATCATAAAGAAGAATCTAGGACAAGTATGTGCTCAGTGTTTCACAGAGATGTGCTGCCCTAACAATAGATAAAATTATATACAAAATATGTTTTTTTATTCTTTTATTCACACAGAAAAATAATAATACTGAGCAGAACAGTAAAGAAAAAAGATTGAAATTTTAGGTTTTGTAAAATAACACAAATAGCCAGTAGAGGGCAGCAGATCCAGTGTTAAACCCAAGTATCTGTGAAAGTGGTTTATATTTGCACCTTTACAAAAGTCTGCAGTTCTTCAGGTGCATCCTGGGACAATTTACAGATTTTCATGTGTTTTTAATGGTTGGCTGCAGAGGTGGAGCTCGGAGAGGTGAGCCGAGGCCTTTGAGGACACAAATACGGTTAAACCATAAGCTACAGTGAATTAAAAGTGAACTCTGTGTCATGGCGCCATCTGGAGTTTATAATGTGTAAATGCACCAAAATAAGGCTGATATTAGAGAGCAAAACCCGCTCTACAGATCCAGGTTAAATGGACAGGGTCAGGACAGGGTCAGGACAGGGTCAGGACAGGGTCAGGACAGTATCTTCTGGAGACTTATCTCATTATGTTTGTTTAGTTAATGTGAGCTGAACATCATTGATTTGTTATATTTTCAATTTTTCATAATTTAACTGAGCCTTTGTTGAGCCTCAGGATGTAAACTTAGACATAGAGAAATAAAGTCATGTAAATAACGGGAGATTTCTCCAAATGACATCACAAACATCATTAAAGCCGCAAGCGGCGATGATGGCCCTCGCCCCCCGCGCGACCGCCCCCCCATGCGACCGCCCCCCCATGCGACCGCCCCCCCATGCGACCGATCCCCCATGCGACCGCCCCCACATGCGACCGACCCCCCAGGCGACCGCCCGGGGCCGGCCACTGCCCCCACGCACCATTTTCCCCGCCCGGCCACCCCATGGCCACAATCCGCCCCCCTTCACTCAGTTTCTATATAAATATGGGTGACCAACACATTACAATGGCTGTGCAAGGCATTAAACCGGCAACCGCGTACATAATACAGGTATGGTGTAATTTACTTTTTTGCCCCTTTTAATGCCCAAAATTATCTCCCCAAGTTTCATGCCAATCGGACAAAGTTGAGTATTTCACCAATACTGTAGGGGGCGCTATAGTGTTCATTTAGATAACAATTAATAGTGCATTTTATTAATACCCTGATATCACATTTGTGATGAGAATTTCAGCTGTCTAGAACAATGTATGTGCGTGTAAGACATTTTTTAATGATTTTTTTTTTTGTGTGTTTGCACCCCTGGTGGCCAAATGTGGAAAATGACTCATGGCCATAATGTAATTTTTTGTTTCTTCTGATGCCGTCGATTTATTCCCCGAATTTCGAAGGAATCCGATAATGTTGGTGTTTCCCCCCTATGGTAGGGGGCGCTATAGTGTTCATTTTTATTACAATTAATATTCCATTTTATTAATACCCTCATATTACACGTGTGATGTGAATTTGAGCTGTGTAGACCAATGCATGTGTGTGTCAGACATTTTTAAATGATTTTATTTGGAGTCTTTGCGCCCCTGGTGGCCAAGTGTGAAAAATGACCTATGCCCGTAATATTATTTTTTGGTCCACGTCATGCCCCCAATTTATTCCCCGAATTTCGTAGGAATCCGATAATGTTTGCGTTTCACCCCTATGGTAGGGGGCGCTATAGTGTTCATTTTTATTAAAATTAATATTGCATTCCATTCATGCCCCAATCTCGCATATGTGATGTGAATGTGAGCTCTGTAGGGCAATGCCTGTGGTCGTGAGAGGACATCGAAAAAACAGGAAACGAAGGCGTATTTCGGTGGCGGCGTACGGGCGAACCGTGTGGAATTTGGAGAAAACGTGGATAAGTTCTGAAAACCCATGTGTCTGGATGTGGCATGTGAAATCTGAGCTCATTTGGACCAAAAACCTGAGACTAGTAGCGTTTTGAAAATACGCAACGAAAAAGTTGGCGAATTTTTGATTCAATATAGCCGACTTCCTGTCCGTCCTAGGGCCGCACTATGATTGGCTTTTTTGCTTGTCTCCATGAGCTCTATCACTGGTGTGAATTTCGTCAAGCTAGGGCGAAAAATGCGTGTCGGCTCCCAATTCATTTTAAAATTTTGAATTTTCTAGGTGGCGCTGTCGAGCCGGTTTGCTTCGGACATTGTCGCGATGCCAATTTTATGAAATTTTTCACCGAGCCGGTCGATCCTATACCTATATGTGGGACTTTTCGTCGACGTTCAGGGGGTGAAAACTGCGATTGTTTTGGCGGAAAAACGAAGAACAATGTTAATATGCAGTGTGGGCCTGGGCTGTGTGGCCCTGACTCTATATGAGAGGGGTCTGTGGCTTTGCACCGGCAACGACGTACATAATACAGGTATGGTGTAATGGACTTTTTTGCCCCATTTAATGCCAACAATTATCTCCCCAAGTTTCATGCCAATCGGACAAAGTTGTGTATTTTACCAATACTGTAGGGGGCGCTATAGTGTTCATTTACATAACAATTAATAGTGCATTCTATTAATACCCTGATATCACATGTGTGATGAGAATTTCAGCTGTCTAGAACCATGTATGTGCGTGTAAGAAATTTTTTAATGATTTTTTTTTTAGTATTTGCGCCCCTGGTGGCCAACCGTGGAAAATGACTCATGGCCATAATGTAATTTTTTGTTTCTTCTGATGCCACTGATTTATTCCCCGAATTTCGTAGGAATCCGATAATGTTGGCGTTTCACCCCTATGGTAGGGGGCGCTATAGTGTTCATTTTGATTACAATTAATAATCCATTTTATTAATACCCCCATATCACACGGGTGATGTGAATTTGAGCTGTGTAGACCAATGCATGTGCGTGGCAGACATTTTTAAATGATTTTATTTGGAGTCTTTGCGCCTCTGGTGGCCAAGTGTGAAAAATGACCTATGCCCGTAATATTATTTTTTGGTCCACGTCATACCCCCAATTTATTTCCCGAATTTCGTAGGAATCCGATAATGTTTGCGTTTCACCCCTATGGTAGGGGGCGCTATAGTGTTCATTTTTATTAAAATTAATATTGCATTCCATTCATGCCCCAATCTCGCATATGTGATGTGAATGTGAGCTCTGTAGGGCAATGCCTGTGGTCGTGAGAGGACATCGAAAAAACAGGAAACGAAGGCGTATTTCGGTGGCGGCGTACGGGCGAACCGTGTGGAATTTGGAGAAAACGTGGATAAGTTATGAAAACCCATGTGTCTGGATGTGGCATGTGAAATCTGAGCTCATTTGGACCAAAAACCTGAGACTAGTAGCGTTTTGAAAACACGCAGCGAAAAAGTTGGCGAATTTTTGATTCAATATAGCTGACTTCCTGTCCGTCCTAGGGCCGCACTATGATTGGCTTTTTTGCTTGTCTCCATGAGCTCTATCACTGGTGTGAATTTCGTCAGGCTAGGGCGAAAAATGCGTGTCGGCTCCCAATTCATTTTAAAATTTTGAATTTTGTAGGTGGCGCTGTCGAGCCGGTGTGCTTCGGACATTGTCGCGATGCCAATTTTATGAAATTTTTCGCCGAGCCGGTCGATCCTATACCTATATGTGGGACTTTTCGTCGACGTTCAGGGGGTGAAAACTGCGATCCTTTTGGCGGAAAAATAAGAAGAAGAAGAAGAAACCCAGGAAGAACAATGCCCCTCGCCATCACTTCGTGAGTGGCGAGGGCCAATAAAATAAACAAGTTTCATCTTGTAAAAATAATCCTGGGACACTTAAGAGTCCTGTTCTCTTCTACATGAGAAGAAAACAGGACTCTGAAGTGTCCCAGGATCCTATCCTGTTTTTGATAACCACAAGAGGGCAGCACACCATACTATTCTCTTTGTGTAATTAGCTACAAGTTACAAGTCATCACCACAAGCAGATTCACAATAAATACTTTATTTTCAACATTAAAAATACAATCTCATTTTATAATAAACTTTGTATATTTTTGTCCTTTACATTCGTCCGTAGAGCCGTCTGCACTGTTTACACCAGAACACAAGTCAAAAAACACAACATGAAGTATTTCATAAATATTTTAACAGGACACTGAACATACAGCACAGATGACACATTCTCTGGGTCATGCAGATGAAGCTTGACCTACAAAAGCTACAAAAACATACAAACAAAGCTCAAGCATCCCTGTTTACCCACTGTGCAAATCGTCTGCAGCAGAGTCTTTCATAAAGACGTAAACAAAGGTAAAAAATACATTTAAAAACTCCTGATTCCGTCACTGGTCTAACAGCTCAACACTAGCACTTGCTCTATTGTAAATTTGAAACATTTCTCAGATCACATTCATGTTACAGCTGTAGAGCCTCGTCTATAGGTGCACAGGTGTACTACACCGTGCACAGGTGTACTACACCGTGCACAGGTGTACTACACCGTGCACAGGTGTACTACACCGTGCACAGGTGTACTACCTCGTGCACAGGTGTACTACACCGTGCACAGGTGTACTACACCGTGCACAGGTGTACTACACCGTGCACAGGTGTACTACACCGTGCACAGGTGTACTACACCGTGCACAGGTGTACTACCTCGTGTACAGGTGTACTACCTCATATACAGGTGTAAAGAAAATTGTAAAGCAACACTGAGGATCTTCCATGTTGGTGCTGCCCTTTTGAATTCACATCTGGATTTCACAGTTAAACAGGAAACTTCACAATAGAAATGTGACCCATCCAGCTTCACTTTAAACTATAGGCATTTTACAACCTGACGTAGATGCATGAACACAACTTTTAACCCTTAACCCTTAACCTTTAACGTTTAACCTTTAACCCCTAACCCCCTAACCTTTAACCCATAACCCTTAACATTTAACCCATAACCCCTGACCCTTGGCACACTCACATGAGCTTTGTTGCACATTGTACTTTAAGCAATACTGCGCAGTCATTTTGCAAAGAAAATCCCAGGAAAAACAGTAACATCTCCATGGAGATGAGTAGGCAATGCCACCAGGCGGTGCTACAGGTTTGCTCTATAGAAAGCATGTATTTAAAGCATTCTTTAGTCCAGTGGTTCTTAACCTTTTTGGAGGTATTGAACCCCACCACTTTCATATGCACATTCACTGAACCCTTCTTTATTGAAAAAATAAAATATGTTTTTTTTCAAACTCAAGACACCTGTATGTTTTACTGGTGCACAAAATGAACCGTGCATTAACATCACTGTGTTCAAAGAATAAAACCAATACAATGCATGAACTCACAACAAATTACATACATACCTTTTCACAAAGACATGACCTTTTTTAATACTACCACACTGAAATGATTTTAATTTTTAATCTTATGTATTCCAATAATGAACTTATTGTATTTATGCAATTTATTATTTTTAACATTTTAACACACACCCATCACCTAATTTCGGCAATGTGCTTCCGTGGTCCCTCAAAGATGTCCAATCAGAGCGCAGTTGTCGCCGGGATCCTCCCAGTCAATGCTGGGGCATCACTCTGGCCGTGTCTCATGCCATGTCTCAATTCAAGTGCCCTTAAATGCCCTTAAATGCCCTTAAATGCCCTTAAATGCGCCATTGTGCCATTAAATTAAGTCGGGCAGGTACTTCAATAGGCATATTGAAGGGTGCATTTGTTGAATTGGGACACAGCCAGCGTCTGTGTTTTGACCTCCGCCGAACCCCTGAGACTGACTCACCGAACCCCTAGGATTCGATCGAACCCAGGTTAAGAACCACTGCTTTAGTCATAACACTACTGAAACTCACAGAAGTTTAAAGCCATATTGGGGAACATTCCAGGCAAAGAAATAACATCTCCATGGAGACAAGCAGGTGGTGACTTTCAACCCATAAATTAAAACTTTTGTATCAAGTAATTTGAAAATCACTCAATGGAAAAAATGCCTCAAAATGAGCCATGTCCCTCATTTCAAACACAAAATAGAGCTGATGAAAGTGTCAGAACACGTCAGAACACGTCAGAACACGTCAGAACACGCCAGAACACGCCAGGACACGCCAGGACACGCCAGGACACGCCAGGACACAGCAGAACGCGTTGGAGCACGTCAGAGCACGTCGGGACACATCAGAGCAGGTTAGAACGTGTCAGACCATGGCAGGACACGTCGGAACATGTCAAGACACATCAGAGCATGTCAGAGCATGTCGGGACACGTAAGAAATACGTCAGAACACATGACACAGAGACACGTCGGAAAAAGTCAGAACACATCGAGACACGTCGGGACATGTCAGCGCACTTTGAGACATGTTGGGACACGTCGGGACACGTCAGAAGTCGTCATCAGAGGTATGGTTTTTCATTCACTTTTCATGGAAAATGTGCTTTGATAAAAGTTCAACTACACAATGTATTTTGATAGTACAAAGATCATTTGTACGCATTCAGAGGTCACTCAGAGGTCATATGTACGCAGTCAGAAGTCGCTCACAGGTCATATGGACGGAGTCAGAGGTCGCTCAGAGGTCATTTGCACGCGTTCAGAGGCCACTCTTACGCATTCAGAGATCTTTGAGAGGTCGTTCTGAGGTCGCTCGTATGTGTTCAGAGGTTCCTCGTATGTGTTCATAGGTCGTTCAGATGTTGTTCACATGAGTTTGGAGGATGCTCTTACACGTTCCGAGGTCGTTCAGAGGTCACTAGTATGCGTTCATAGGTCGTTCAGAGGTTGTTCAAAGGTCACTCTTACACGTTCACAGCTGGGGCTTATTTGTGATTTCAGGGAGCAGTCCTGAACTGTGGCAGATAGAGCGGAGAAAAGCCACCAGGGGCAGCAGAAAGCAGCTCAGTTTTCTCGTCCGAGTCATCTTCAACATTGAGCAAAGGCAAGGAACAGTTTTCTTTACTTAAAATTAGCCTTTTTAAGAGGTCATGTTTATGTCCCTCCTCCCTGCTGTCCTCACCGGTCAAAGTCAAATAGTACAAGTCTATTTCTTGTTTATTCTCGTCTTCTTGATCAGAAGATTTGGACATTTCCTCCACTGAGTTATAAGAGCCGGAATGGCGTTGGTCTACGTCCGAATCTCCGGTTTTACTGCTCTCCAGTTCCCACAATGCACCATGGGAAGAATCCGATATATCTGAATTATTAGCGGAGAAATTACCTTCATCACAAGAGCTGCACCCACCGCTATCTTGAAAATGCTGGTTTAGTTTAGGGTCAGACAGCACCACAGTCGCATAGGTGACTGAACAGGAGGCAGAGTCATTTTTAGTCGGGTCCAGTATTTGGGACAAAAGGAAAGTTGTCGTGTCTGGGTTTGAAACATCTGTATTATCCGCTGCAGCTTCAGTCAGGAGCTTCTCGTTGTCTTGGGAATCAAAATCACAAATGTAGAGGACGGGAGGGTCCAGTGGAGGCTGGACCAGCACTGGGGGGTCAGTCTTGTCCATAATGACCACAGTAGAGATGGTTTCACCGGCCAGAAGCAGTGGCCAGGCTGGGAGCACCTCTGGAGCTCTCAGGAGATGGTCAAAAGTGTCCATCTAGAACAATAACAGACGTTAGCTAGTTCTGACTCTGTTCCCTGATAAAGTCTATATGACCAGACTCTAAACTGACTCTTTTGTTCAGTTTAAAGTGTATGCGCTTTTCATGTGTTTATTTCTGACTCAGTTTAGTGGATTGTCCCTTTCATAAATATTTATCACCTCAGGTCAGTGGGGGGTTGGGGTCATTTATCACAGTTTTACCTCATGTCAGTGAGAGTTTGTGGAAAGTTCACACGACACATTTTCCTGTCAGTTTAAACCTTCATATAAATAAATACATGTTTTGTTCAAACTATAAATACTGTGTAATTTAGATGAGTTTCTCCTTTGTTTACATTACAGTTGTTTACATTACAGTTGTTTACACTACGGTTGCTTGGTAACAGTTATGGAATTACCTCTGCCTATGTCATATCTGTCGCCCACGATCAACCAGGAAATAAAACTATGAACTTCACACACATTTAAAAACTAGAAAAAAAATAGTTTGTGTTTGAAATAAGTTGAACAATCTGCAGTTTAAAGTTTAAAGGGACCATATGATTCTCATCACAAACAGGCCTGGATTGTGTTTTGTTTCATTCACACATGTTTAACACACAAACCTGCAGATTTAGGCTGAGTTCTTCTCTCAGACTGAAAACACTCTGTTCCACCTTGTGATGTCGTCATGTGGAAATACAGGAAGTGCTCCACTGTGTTTTTAAACTCCATACACCTTCACTAGAATCATTTGGATCATTTCAGCTCTGGAATTGCCAGTCTCTATTGAACTAAAGGTAAAAGGAGCTGGTAACTTGAAAACTGCCACTTCATGACATCATAAGGTGGAACAGAGCATTTTGAGCTTTGGAGATGTAGACAGACTAATAATAAACTGGTACACAAAGTGAAACAAAACACACCTCTAGGTCTGTTTTTGTGTAATACATGACCTTTAAATAGAGACGTAAAAATAAAAACAAAATATAAACATTCTTGTTCATCTTTTATTGTTTTATACATAAACAAAATGTACCTTTCTAAAGTCGACACCTTGGGCCCAGGAGCACTTGTTTGGGTTGGGAACATCCTTCCACACGATTTTCTTCATTCTGTGATAAAAATAGAGGTTAATCTGATACATTCACTGCATTTTACTGCCATTCACATAGTGCCCCCATCAGTCACATCGGTGTAATTACACACTCGTGACCTGTTAAATGTCACCACGAACGTTTAAGACGCCAAGAGATTAACTCTATTAATCATGTTCTATAAGTCACAGGAAGAACACAAGGCAGAAATGAGAAAGCAAAATATACATATACACACACAAACTGAAATAAGTAAAACTGAAATTCTAAACAGACAGATAATTCATCTGTCCAAAATTAAAATAAAAAAAAACTCACTGGTTTTGAGAAAGGACCAAAGTGACGAGCAGCACAATGGACAGAAAGGAGACGATGATGAGGAGGATGAAGGCCCCGGCCTCCCTCCTCACAGCTGCAACAATAATGCACATGTTAAGGAGAATCTTATTCACAAAAATCATGTAAGCCAGATGCCCTGTCACAACCAGTACTTCATGATGTGACCAGATTAGGGGCATGTGCTTCTCTTTATTTTGATCAACACATAAAAAAGTTCATTACCATGAAACAGACATTAAATTATTGTCTTTTAACACAAAAAAGTGACAGACAGAAAAGTGTTTCTAGACCGCTGCATGAAAAAGACCCTCTGACCCTGATCAATGATCGTCTGAAACCACGAGGCCTTATCCATCAAATGTAAAAGATAGAAATAGATTTTTTTTGGGGTCAATATTTATTGTTACTTTTTCTTTTCTACGGGGACATTTTTGTTTATTTTTTGACTAAATGATCAGATTTAAGCTGTAAAAGTTTGAATAAATAACTCGTCTAACTTGTTGCAGACTCAAACTATTGACTAAAGTGTTTCATTCTGCTGTTTATTTCTTGCAGCTCATTATTTGTATAATATTGTAGATTTATAATAGTTTTTGTAGTTTAAATCTGCTCTTTTTGAGTCAGTGGCAGAAATTTGTTTCAATATTATCGTTTATCGTCTGTATTTACTTCAGTGATGTATCCAACTTCAGAATGTGTTCGGGACAGGCCTAGAAATGACTGGAACTTTAATAGATTGAAATTGCACGTCCCCAGAGTGTGCCATGAATATAAAGTGTTTTGCTTAGAGACACAACATCAGAATGCACTCTCACTGAGCTGACGTTTGTGACAGTTATAAGTTTGCTGTTTCAGCATTTTCATGTGGAGAAGTTATGTGACTAAGCAAAAAGTCGTGTGTGTGTGTGTGTGTTTTTGTCTTGACATGTAGTGACCTTGTGTGTGTGTGTCTGTATGTGTGTACTGACCTCGCGTGTGGACGTTCTGTCCCTCGCCGTCCGCAAACACAGGGAACAAATAAAAGTCGTGTTCCTCTGAACCAAAGAAGTCTCCTGCAGAAGGACAGAGTCAGAATCATCAGGAGCAGATCTAATAAAACAGATAAATGTTCTGCTGCTCTAGTGCTGTCAAGACCCTTGATTTAGATACTAAGGAATAGGCACAGTACTCGCCTCGTTCTGTTCCCATGTGTCTTATATCTGTGTAATCCCTCAGTGTCCAGTAGGGTCCATAGTGGTCCGTGGGTGTGTGCATGGGGGTGTGTGTGTCTGTGTGTGTGTGCGTGCGTGTATGTATGCGCACGCGCGTGTGTGTGTACTAATCTATGTGTCAAGATTCAGCTCAACATCATTATAAACATATTCAGGAAAGGTTAATTTCTGTAAATGTGACTTGTTTAGTGTCGGTGACTCTTACCTCTGACGTGCACAGGTGTCGGTGACTCTTACCTCTGACGTGTACAGGTGGGTCGGTGTAGCGCAGCCTCCTCCATGTGGTTGTGCTTTTGTGGCTCTCCTGATGTGAGTGATTCCACTGTAGAACCAGAGACTGAGGCACAGAGCTGCTGTCCACGAGAGACCAGGACAGAGACACACAGGAGCTATTCACCAGGAACACATGGAATGAACGCACAGTGCGACCTGCAGGGGGAGTAGGGGAGTCAAATGGGTTAGAGCATAAACATAGCTAATGTGCTAGCCACTGTGTTCCAAACAGGAAGTGAGTGTTGGCGCACTTCCGGCTCCATTGGCTCTGACTCACTTTCGATGTAAAAACTGTGTCCCCTCTCACTGTCACTGCTGCTGTCAGACTCGTCATTTTGGTCTTTAAATGTCCATATTAACTCGCTCTACATGATCCTGGGGATTTTATTTCACTATTGTTTCTGTTATTAATGTTCATATCTTGATTTACAGACAAATCAGGTCACAAGGTCACTCCTGCTAGCGTTAGCAACAGGTTTGATTGACAATGTTGCTAAGCATGATATTGTCAACAACAGCAACATGCCATGTTAGCAGGTTAGCATGTTAGCATGCTAGAATGCTGTCATGTTTATGAGGTGAACTCTGAACAGATCTGACTTTTTAAACATGATATTTCAAATTTAACCAGAATCTCAACAGAAAAATCAAACATTATGTTTCAGAATGGTGCGGCCTACTCGACTTTTGATGCAAATGCTGCTGTTATTCTTTTTACAACACAAAATATCATCAAGTAAGTTAAAGTCTTATATTACACAAAGCTTCATATGAGCTTTAATCCATGTTTTAATGTTGTTCCTCCTCCTCAAAACTTACTCCTCAAAAACAGACCTGGAGTTGTGTTTTGTTTCATTCACACGTTTGAGTGAAACTTTTTTTTATCAGTCTGTACATCTCCAAAGCTCAAAATGCTCTGTTCTACCTTGTGATGTCATGAAGTGGTAGTTTTCAGTAGTTTTATTAAATAAATGTTCCTGATGTTTTGATTTGTTGTATTGTGATTTTAATGTCTTTCTTTGAATTACTTTGTGCATGAATTTTGCTGTACAAATGCCTTCAGCATTCAGTCACTTATTCAAATATGTTACAAAACAAACAGTAAAGAGTTTAACGCATATGACAAGTTCATTTTGACCTTTGCAGAAGTCGACTTAGATTATGTCTCTGGAGGAGGCGCGCAGAGCCTCGTCGTTCAGGCTGTTTCTGTCATGGCTCAAGTCGCTTTTTTAAACTGAGTCTCAGAATAACTGAACAAACCATTATCGTTATACAAGTTTAAAAACACTCACGTTTCATTTGCTCGTTCAAGATGAGGTTGAAGTTCTTTGCAGATCGTCCAAGGCTGTTGTAGGTTGCCACGGTAAGAGTTTGTACGCCATGGTCCCATTCAAAACTATGAGACGTCTTTAGGCCCGTTCTCTCCTCTGAGGCCGAGCCGTTCAGAGGTTGGTGTGTGATTATGAGGCCGTCCACACAGTAAGGCAGGCCTGAAGTCTGAACACGCTACGGAAACAACAACACACATCCATGTTAAAGAATCATAGAAATATAATGTCAGACGATATAAAGAAGTGACTAAGGCAGTGTGACGTCACCCACAGCGTAGACGACAACTCTCCATAAATATATAAAAACATGATACAAAACAATATACTACAGCTTCACAAACCTGATGTGATGTGCAGTAGTTTCATTAATGCTGATTGTAATGTGATAGAGCTGTGAATACTCCATAGAGGTAATGGCCCATAGAAGTAACTACTCCCTCTTTAAAATACCCCCTCTTTAATACCCCATAGAGGTAAATACCCCCTCTTGAGAAAAACTGAGTGATATCTGCAGTATAATCTTTGTACCTCAAAAAGGAGCGTTACTGTTGTTCGGTTTCCATTTGCATCATGGGAAAATTCTCTCCAGAAATCAGGCCCACGCTCCGGTGCTGCGGGAACGATGACATCACAGAGTGTTATTTAACAAGAGCAGCACAACGCTGAAACAGAGAGGTAAGTGTGTGTCTGTGTGTGTTTGTGTGTGTATGTGTGTGTCTCTTTACCTTGGCTGTTCTGAGGGGTAGAGTAAAGGGTCTTGATCCAGTCGTGCGTTTGTTTGTGTGTATTTGTCCATGTGTGTGTGTATGTGTGTGTCTCTTTACCTTGGCTGTTCTGAGGGGCAGAGTAAACAGTCTTGCTCCAGTCACTCCAGTATCTGAAGCCGTGCGTGGGCTGGCAGCGCACTTGTACTGCATATGACACACAGACGTCTGAGATGTTCACCTTGTCTCCAGGGGGCAATACAGGAGGCTGGACCTGCACCGTTTACATAGAGTTAGAACACAATACGGAACGAAGCCACCACTTTATCTGTCGTCTAAAAATTGAAAGAGCACTGAAAACATAAAAACATTTGGGTCAGATCAGATTTTTGTTTGATCCATTTATATAAATGGACGGAGCTAACCTGCTAGCCGCCACATTCCAAACAGGAAGTGATCATGGTCACACTTCTGGCTCCATCGACTCTGGCTCCAGTTCACTTAACATTGAAAAACTGTGGCTCCTCTCTCTGTAACTTCTGCTGTCAGACTCATCATTTTGGTCTTACAATGTTCATATTAACCCGCTCTACATGATCCTGGGGTTTTTATTTCACTATTGTTTTACCTACTCATTACACAGTCTGTGGTTCTCACTGGGAGTGGAGTCCCCTCTCCACAGATGTGACCTGTAATTAGGCCTGGTGACACTTTGACATAAAAAAAACACTATGAAAAGTTACATAGTGCAACTTTAAATTTCAGTCCTGATTTTGATCCTGAGGAAAAGACTTGATGCTCGATGTCTCTGTTCTAATTGTTCTGATCGAAACTAAAGCTCAGATATTTTTTTATGTGATGTTTGTCCAGCACCAAGTCAGATCTGGGTTTCTAGATGCAGCCTCAGTCCTTCTTTAAGGATCATGTTTTTCAGCGTTCTTGGTCTAAAGTCCGTCATTAATTCTTTTTCTTTGATTTAAAAATGAAATAAAAATAGCTATTCTCTTTCACATCTCCGATCACATCTGCACATTCAAACTGAAGGTCCGAGGTCAGAGCAGTTGGGGCCAGGGGCAGGGCGGGGCAGGGCGGGGCAGGGCGGGGCAGGGCGGGGCAGGGCGGGGCAGGGCGGGGCAGGGCGGGGCAGGGCGGGGGATCTGAACCTTTTTGGTCTTTTCAATTATACAAGGGAACAAATGTAATATTATTTTTCATATTATTTTTTTGAACAAAATAAAACATTTTCAAGTTTAACAACACTGTCAATCAAACCTTGAGATATGAACACTGTTGATGCTAAGGCTAACATAGCCTTAAAAACAACAATGTTCATATAGTGACACAATAGTTAAATAAAACCCCAGGATCATGTAAAGTGGGTTAATACAAACATTTAAGACCAAAATGATGAGTCTGACAGCAGCAGTAACAAAGAGAGGAGACACAGTTTTTAGTCGATGGAGCGACCCCATGATCACTTCCTGTTTGGAACGCGGCAGCTAGCAGGTTATCTATGTGCATTTATATAAACAGGCTATGGTGAGAACACATGTTTTTCAAGGCTAAAACAAGTGTAATGGAATAATTACATATAAATGTTGAAATCTGCACAACCTCTCCAAAAGATCTGAGACACTCACGTTCCACTCAGGCTGGCCCATGGTGGACGGGGCATGGTATCTGAACTGGCACTGCACCCCCTCAACGGGCAGAGAAGGAGGGTCCCATGTGACTGACAGGAGCCCAGAACTGAGAGTCACAGCGAGCACGTGAGACGCCGGGTCTGGCTTCACTGTAGGGACCAAAGAACAGGGGATTATGCACTCGTCCTTTTAATGTTCATTTATGATGATTTACAGTGGGTATGGAAAGAATTCAGACCCCCTTAAATTTTTCACTCTTTGTTATATTATATATATTGCTTTCATGTGTCTTGCACTGAAGAGAGGCTTCTGTTGGGCCACTCTGCCATAAAGCCCCGATGGAGGAGGGCTGCAGTGATGGTTGACTTTCTAGAACTTAGAACCTGACTCCAATGAAGGTGTAGAACCATCTCAAGAGTGATCAGAAGAAATGGACAACACCCAAGTTAAATATATGAGGGACACAGCAAAGGGTCTGAATAATTATGGCTGTGTGATATTTCAGTCCTTCTTTTTTAATAAATCTGCAAAAGTTTCAACAATTTCATTTTTCTCTGTCAATATGGGGTGCTGTGTGTACATTAATGAGAAAAAAAAGGAAAATTATTTTAGCAAATGGCTGCAATATAACAAAGACTGAAACATTTAAGGGGGTCTGAATACTTTCCGTACCCACTGTATGTTTTGATTTGTTGTATTGTGATTTTAATATCTTTCTTCTTCAGTAAAGCACTTTGAATGACTTTGTGGACCATTTGTGCTACAAATAAACTCACCTTGCCTAATCTGATTTTTACAGGTTTTTTTTAATGTAAATGTGTAAATGTTATGTAACGCGGCGGCTAGCAGGTTGGCTATGTCCATTTATATAAACAGTCTATGGGTTGGACTGGTCAACAGCGTTCTTCCTCAGAGTGGTCATGTGACCTGAGGAGGCCTTTAAGACAGAAGTCAGACTGAGGAAGAGCATTAGTGAGCAGTCCAAACAAACCCTTAGTCTGAAAAAAGAATCTATTCAAATAAAAATATATAAATATAAAATACAGTAAATAAAACATTGGTGGTTAAAACTGTGACCTGAAGCACACAGTTTCTGTCTGGTTCTCGTGTCTTGTCCCACACAGCTGCTTCATGCTCCTCACCGTGGTCCACAGGAGACACATAGATGGGTTTGGAGGTGATGGGGCCGAGCGGGGAGTCTATCTCCAGCCACAGCCTGTAGCAGGTCATGCGGAGGGGGCGGAGTCTGCAGGACTTCTGGTGGAGACACGTTGGTCCTGGTGATCCAAGCTCCTCCCCCTCCCTCTCTCTTTGCTCCATCTCGTCACACAGCAGATCAGCCCACCTAAACCAAACACTGCGTTTTAAAGTATTATCACATCAGATACACAATGATCAATAATCACTATTTCATCTCATCAACCATGAAAGACACAAGTGAGCCTCTAGTTAGCAATGGGTTAGTTATGAATTACATTCCTATTGTTAAAGGCCCAGATGACTCTGTGTTCTAATGTTTCCTCATCACAAACAGGCCTAGAGTTATCTTTCGTTTCATTCACACATTAACACACAAACCCTACAGATTTAGGCCGAGTTCTTCTCTCAGACGGAAAACACTCTGTTCCACCTTGTGATGTCATCATGTGGTAATACAGGAAGTGCCCCACTGTGTTTTTAAACTCTATACACCTTCACTAGAATCATTTGGATAATTTCAGCTCTGGAATTGCCAATCTCTACTGAACTAAAGGTAAAAGGAGCTATTGACTTGAAAACTACCGCTTCATGACATCACAAGGTGGAACAGAGCATTTTGAGCTTTGGAGATGTAGACAGACTGTTAATAGAGTGTCAAACGTGTGTGAATGAAACAAAACACAACTCAAGGTCTGTTTTTGAGGAGGTAACAGCTTTAGAACATGGATTAAAGCACACATGAGTCCATTTTGTGTGATACAGGAGCTTTAACGTTAAAACTGTTCTGATAAAATGTCCTCATTAAATATTAAAGTGACACGTCTTTGACCTGGACTTAAACGTGTGGTCCGTCCACTCTTCACTCTTCCAAGTACATTCCATCTCGTTCATGCTCCCGTCTGTTTGGCAGGTTATATTAATGGCAGCCCCTGGAACAATATAAAACGAGTATAAACAAAAATGTCCCGTGTCACTTCCTGTGTTTGTGCGTCGCTTCCTGTGGCTCCTTCTGAAACAGCAGCAGCACAATATTTTAAGACAATGAGACATTTTACTGGTCGAGTATAAATCCAGGAAACTGTGACAATGATTATGATTAGGGTTAAAATAAATTAATCTAAATTTCTAGTCCCTCCTTCCTTTGCTTTCTGTGCTAAGTCATTTTCCCCTTCAGAATGACATCACGTTGCAATCGCTGTGCGTCTCACTAATGAAATTACTGCACACCGCATCAGGTTTGTGAAGTTGTAGAGTATTGTTTTGTACCTGTTAAGGCATGTTTTTGGTGGAGAAACATGATAACATGGATCAAAAAATCCTTCGACGACACAAACCTTGAACAAAGATGTGGCTGTACGAGATGACGTACTCCTGCGTGCACTGCAGCAACTCGTACATGCGTTTATCTGACGGCCTCACTGTTATCTGACTCACCTGAAAAAAATGAAAAAAATGTGAATATGTGAAAACAACCAAACAATGAACCGAACAGTCAAATCTACCACTTAGATTTGGAAATGTACAAACAAGTATATTATTTGTAATTTATGTTTACATATGACTGAAATACACAAGTGACACAACAGAACAGGTCTGTAGAAGTTCACACTCTCACCTACAGGGGACACTATTTAGTGAAGTGAGGGGTCAGATGCGGTGGAGTGAGGGGTCAGAGGTGGTGGAGTGAGGGGTCAGGGGCTGTGGAGTGAGGGGTCAGGGGCTGTGGAGTGAGGGGTCAGAGGCGGTGGAGTGAGGGGTCAGAGGCGGTGGAGTGAGGGGTCAGAGGTGGTGGAGTGAGGGGTCAGAGGCGGTGGAGTGAGGGGTCAGAGGCGGTGGAGTGAGGGGTCAGAGGCGGTGGAGTGAGGGGTCAGGGGTGGTGGAGTGAGGGGTCAGGGGCTGTGGAGTGAGGGGTCAGGGGCTGTGGAGTGAGGGGTCGGAGGCGGTGGAGTGAGTGAGGGGTTATTGTGGGGACATTCAGACACAGCCTAGGTACAGAGTTAGCTAGTTTGTCCATAAAAATAGGATGGATATTCCACTAAGAATCTTAAAGTCACACTATGTAACTTTTCTGGGTCAGATCTGTGAAGAGGTGATCCCTCTCTCAATAAGAATTCATGTTTTTCAAGGTATTTTTGAACAGTAAAAATAAACGTGATATAGATAAGTTTAATTCCACACTGTGAAACTTTCCTGCCAGGGGAGTCATGTCTCCATGGAAACACGCAGATAGCTAGCCTTCCACCAGAAAAGTCCCATAGTGCAGCTTTAACAGGACGTACCCGTTGGTTGACGGGGTGGTACAGGCGGCGTGGTAGCGGGTGCTCGTAGTTCAGGGTCCATTGAGCTGAGCTGGATTTTAAATGAGGATCATTAAACACACAGAAGACTGTGACGGCTTCATCTGGACGCGCCTTCACGATCTCTGGAACGTAGCTCACAACTAGAACAAAAAACAGAACTTAAAATGAGTCAGTTTGTTATGGAGAAAAAACTCTGTGGAACAATACCACCACCCAACAATGCTGCGTTAGTCATGTCTATTCACAACTTTTACAAGGATTTTAAAACTTTCAAACTGCCTTTATCCAGTTCTATGAACAAAGATTCTGGTGTCGTCCTGAAATATCAAAGCTCTCAGTCAAAAACAAAACAAACAGATGCAATAGACAGTAAACAAAAGTGAAAAATGAGCCGAAGAAGCCTCTCGAATGAGCCACAGAGTGTCTACAGTGACGGAGCGTCCACATCGCTGCATTTAACGCCAAATTCAGTGGACTTGTTTCTTTTATGAAATCGTTGTAGATGAATTTTGCCATTTCACAAACATAGTGGAGCTGATTAAAACCTGATGAACATGACATTTGTGGAACATTTGAAATTATGACTTGACCAAATTCTCAAAATGTGAATCTGTAAATCCCGATTCTTTCACTGCGGCTCTTTTGTGAATGTGCCGTATTTTCAATGTTTAGAGCTGAGAACTCAAGAGTGATTCACGACTATTGATGTTTAGATGAGCTCTTTATAATGGCCTGGGCTAATTAGCAGCCGCACGCTAACGCTAACATAAATCTGCAGGAGGGTAACGGCTCATGAAGGTCACACAGGACCTCACTGCAGAAGACGCAGGACTGACGCATAGACAGAGCGAGGATTTTTAAATTCAGAACCTTTGTGTTCGACTTCAGCTAAAGGCTGACATATCCATGGAGGGTAACTTCTTGTAACCAAGGATAGGTCATCCTTTTCCTTGGAATGTTTTTTTTTTCTTAAGGCAAGGCAAGTTTATTTCTATAGCACAATTCATACACAAAGTAATTCAAACTGCTTTACAGAATAAGAAAGACATTAAAATCACACAAATGAAAATATAAATAATCTCAAATAATCATCATAAAATTAACATTAAAACAGAAGAGTGCAGAATAAAAACCTTTATAAAAAACCTTTAAACGTGTGCCGCTAAAAATAACGCCTGTGTCATGATGTCAGTTTCCCTGTCCTCCCGTGCTCTCTCCCCCTCCCCTACCTGTGTGTCTGGAGCTGGGTGGAGTGCCTGACTCCTCCCGTGCACACCTGGGGTGCATCAGCCTAATCACCACCACCTGCTGCTGAGTACAAGAAGGCTTGGCAGTCTACACTCGGTGCCAGACCGTCCGCGTGTAAAACGTGAATGTTTCTAGCTAAGCTTTGTTATTTGGTACTCTCCTGCAAATGCTCATTTGGATTTATGCACCCTCCAGATTCCTGCCTCCACTCGCCCAGCTCCTGCCGTCACGTTCCAGTCCCGGTATCGCCTCCTGCTCGTCTCGTCTCCGGCTCGTCTCGTCTCCTGCTCGTCTCGTCTCCTGCTCGTCTCGTCTCCTGCTCGTCTCGTCTCCTGTCCGGTCCTGGTCTCTGGTTTGTCACCCGCTCCCCGCTCTGGTCTTCGTCTGCTCCGCCCGCCCTGGTACCGCACCTGCTTCTATCCCCGTCCTGGTCCTGTCCTGCCCGCCTCTACCTGCACCGCACCCGCCTGACCCGTCTCCCGCTCCCCGGTTCCTGTACCTGCTCTTGTGACCTGTTTAAAGACTGCATTTTCACCGCTGTAAATAAACACTGTTAAAACTGCTCTGGTCTGCATCCTTTGGTCCTATCCGCACCGTTACGACAGAACGGTCTGGCCACTATGGACCAAGCAGGCTCAGATCCGGACCAGACGCGCCGCCTCACGCACTCTCACCCCGAGGCGGTGCTGGGTCAGCATGAACAATCCATTCGGACTCTATTGGAGCTAAATCAGACATTGTCCCAGCAGGTGGCACAGCTTAACCACCAGGTGGCCGCGCTCCTCGTCACCCCGCCTGCTGCAGCCGGAGCGCCGCCACGCCTCCCGGAGCCGAGAGGCACGGATCCGGAGCCGTATGCTGGACAACCTCACCTCTGTCGCGGATTCCTGTTCCAGTGCGAGTTCATGTTCCAGCAATGCCCTTCTCGTTTCAGCTCGGGGGCCACCAAGATCCGATATATATGTGGATTACTCCGGGGCAGAGCTCTCCAGTGGGCAGAGGCGCGCCTAATGAAGACGTCTGTGGATAGCCTGGATTTTAATGAATTTGTGTCCACGTTTAAGCTGGTGTTTGACCACCCGCACTACCAGGACAATGCTGCCTCCCGGTTATTGACTCTCAGCCAGGGCTCCAGGACGGTAGCGGATTATTCCATTGAATTCTGGACACATGCGGCGGAGCTGGACTGGACGGACAGCGCGCTGCGGGCTGTGTTTGTGCGGGGCCTGAACGAGACTTTGAAAGATGAATTGGTTTCCCGGGACGAACCCCCCGACCTGCGGACCCTCATCTCCCTCACTCACCGTATAGACAACCGCCTACGGGCTCGTCGCCGAGAGAGACGCCGGTCACCGGTCCCGCCGGAGCCACGCGCTGCCCCGCCCCCGCCGGATGAGCCCATGCAACTCGACAGGACCCTTGTGTCGGCCGAGGAGCGTCAACGGAGGCGTCGTCTGGCCGGGGCTTGCCTCTACTGCGGTGAGCGCGGACATTATGTGGTCACTTGCCCAGTTCGGCCAAAAGGGGGGGCCCACCAGTAGCACTGGGAGTACTGGTGGGCGAGCAACACATCCTGGACTCTTCTAATAGACTGCGGCTCAGCGCCACCCTGTGCGTTCGCACAGAGACCTTATGCGTTTCCGCCCTTATCGACTCCGGGGCTGAGAGGGACTTTATTGATGCCCAAGTCGCGGAGCAGCTCGGGGTCTACCTGGAGCCCCTCGAACGCCCCTTAAATGCCCAGGGGCTCAATGGACGTTTTCTGGGGCACATCACTCACATCACAGAACCTGTCACCGTGATTCTGTCCGGCAACCACCAAGAGAACCGTCAGTTTCATGTCCTGTCCTCCTCCGCTTCTCCTCTGGTCCTTGGTTACCCCTGGCTACGCGCCCACAACCCTGTTTTCGATTGGGCCAGGGGCGGAGTTTCGGGCTGGAGTCCCGATTGCCACGCCAAGTGCCTTCGGTCCGCCCTCCCTCCGGCCGGGAGGTCCGTTCCTGTCGCTGATCCGTCCCCAGACACCCCCAATCTGTCCTCGGTGCCTGCTGAATATCACGACCTGGGGGAGGTTTTTAGCAAGAGCAAGGCCCTCTCTTTGCCGCCCCACCGTCCATATGACTGCGCCATTGACCTCCTGCCGGGTGCCCCACTACCATCTAGCAGGCTATATAACCTGTCTAAACCTGAACGCGAGTCAATGGAGGACTATATCCGTGGGTCCCTGGCTGCCGGAATCATCCGCCCGTCCACTTCACCCGTGGGAGCGGGGTTCTTCTTTGTGGCTAAGAAGGACAAATCCCTGCGGCCTTGCATTGATTACCGGGGTCTGAACAATATAACTGTAAAGAATAAATACCCGCTTCCCTTACTGGACTCGGCATTTACGCCCCTCCACGGTGCGACCATCTTCTCAAAGTTGGATTTGCGGAATGCGTACCACCTGGTGCGCATCAGGGAGGGAGACGAATGGAAGACGGCCTTCAAGACACCCCTGGGACATTTCGAATACTTGGTTATGCCCTTCGGTCTCACCAACGCCCCTGCCGTATTCCAAGCCCTCATCAACGATGTGCTCCGTGATTTCCTTAACCGATTCGTCTTTGTTTACTTGGATGACATCTTGATTTTCTCGCGGTCCCCCCAGGAGCATCATCAGCACGTTCGCCAGGTTCTCCAGCGCCTCCTCGAGAATAAACTGTTCGTGAAAGCTGAGAAATGCGAGTTTCACGCAGAGGAGGTCAGCTTTTTGGGCTTCATTGTGGGGCGGGGCCAAGTAAGAGCTGACCCTGAAAAGATCCAGGCTGTCACTGAGTGGCCCGTTCCTACCAGCCGGAGACAGCTCCAGAGATTTATCGGCTTTGCCAATTTTTATAGACGTTTCATCCGGGATTTTAGTAGGGTTATCTCGCCCTTAACTAAACTCACCTCTCCTGCTTTGCCGTTTGCCTGGTCTCCTGAGGCGCAGACAGCCTTCGAGAAGCTTAAGAGACTATTTACCTCCGCTCCCATCCTGCACCAGCCCGACCCTTCACGGCAATTCATCGTGGAGGTCGACGCCTCCGACTCGGGAGTGGGGGCCGTGCTTTCGCAGAGGTTCGACCCCCACAACCGCCTCTGTCCCTGCGCCTTCTTTTCCCGGCGATTGTCCTCGGCCGAGGTCAATTATGACGTGGGGGATCGGGAGCTCCTTGCCGTAAAGCTGGCCTTGGAGGAGTGGCGCCACTGGCTCGAAGGGGCGGAGCAACCATTCATCGTCTGGACCGACCATAAAAACTTGGAGTACATCCAGTCCGCCAGGCGCCTCAATCCCCGTCAAGCTCGTTGGTCCCTCTTCTTCAGCCGCTTCAACTTTCTCCTCACCTACCGCCCCGGATCTCGGAACGTCAAACCCGATGCCCTCTCCCGCCAGTTCGCCCTGGAGGATAGCCCGGTCACCGCAGAAACAATTATTCCCTCCTCGTGTGTGGTGGCCGCGGTCCATTGGGATATCGAGGACACCGTCCGAGAGGCCCAGACCAACGACCCCGACCCAGGTAACGGCCCTCCAGGTAAACTGTTTGTTCCCGATTCTGTCCGGTCTCAGGTGCTCCAGTGGGTCCATGCCTCCCGTTTCGCCTGCCATCCTGGTGCCGGTCGCTCTCTCTCCCTCCTCAGGAGACGCTTCTGGTGGCCCACGATGGACACAGACACCCGGGCTTATGTCGCCGCCTGCCAGGTATGTGCTCGGGCCAAGGCCTCCCACTCACCCCCTTCTGGTCTCTTGCATCCTCTCCCAGTTCCTCGTCGCCCTTGGTCCCACATCGCCTTGGACTTCGTGACGGGCCTTCCCCCTTCCCAGGGGAACACGGTGGTTCTCACCATTGTGGACCGCTTCTCCAAGGCCGCCCATTTCGTTGCCCTGCCTAAGCTCCCCACAGCCAAAGAAACTGCCGACCAGCTGACCAGTCATGTCTTCCGACTCCACGGCATCCCGGTGGACATCGTGTCCGACAGAGGGACCCAATTCACCTCTCAGGTATGGCGGTCTTTCTGCGACGGTTTGGGGGCCACGGTTAGCCTCACGTCCGGGTTCCATCCACAATCTAATGGGCAGACGGAGCGGGCCAACCAAGACCTGGAGTCGGCCCTACGGTGCACAGCCTCCGCCAACCCCGCGACCTGGAGTACTCACCTGCCCTGGATAGAGTATGCTCACAACTCCCTCGTGAGTTCCGCCACTGGTATGTCCCCCTTCGAGGCATCGCTGGGATATCAACCCCCTCTCTTTCCCACGGAGGAGAGGGACCTCGCCGTCCCGTCTGTTCAGCGCCATCTCCAGCGCTGTCGCCGGATCTGGAAGAAGGCCAGGGCGGCCCTTCTTCGGGCTGGAGCGCGCACTAAGGCGACGGCCGATCGCCACCGTGTCCCGGCGCCCGTATACCAACCTGGCCAGATGGTTTGGCTCTCCGCCAAGACGGTCCCGCTGAAGACGGACTCCCGTAAGCTGTCCCCCCGATTCCTGGGACCGTTTAAGATCATGAGGATCATAAATCCATCGGCGGTGCGCCTCCAGTTACCCCCGTCTCTCCGGATTCATCCGACCTTTCACGTCTCCCAGGTTAAACCAGTCCGGACCAGCGACCTGTGCCCTCCGGCCGATCCCCCACCGCCCGCCCGAGTCATTGACGGCCACCCGGCGTTCACCGTCCGCCGCCTGATTGACGTTCGTCGCCGTGGTAGGGGCCTCCAGTACCTCGTCGATTGGGAGGGTTACGGTCCGGAGGAGCGATCCTGGGTGCCCAGGGCACGCATTCTGGACCCCGACATGGTGAGAGACTTTCACCGCGCTCATCCTGACAAGCCTGGGGGTCCACCAGGAGGTGGACCTTAGGGGGGGGGTACTGTCATGATGTCAGTTTCCCTGTCCTCCCGTGCTCTCTCCCCCTCCCCTACCTGTGTGTCTGGAGCTGGGTGGAGTGCCTGACTCCTCCCGTGCACACCTGGGGTGCATCAGCCTAATCACCACCACCTGCTGCTGAGTACAAGAAGGCTTGGCAGTCTACACTCGGTGCCAGACCGTCCGCGTGTAAAACGTGAATGTTTCTAGCTAAGCTTTGTTATTTGGTACTCTCCTGCAAATGCTCATTTGGATTTATGCACCCTCCAGATTCCTGCCTCCACTCGCCCAGCTCCTGCCGTCACGTTCCAGTCCCGGTATCGCCTCCTGCTCGTCTCGTCTCCGGCTCGTCTCGTCTCCTGCTCGTCTCGTCTCCTGCTCGTCTCGTCTCCTGCTCGTCTCGTCTCCTGTCCGGTCCTGGTCTCTGGTTTGTCACCCGCTCCCCGCTCTGGTCTTCGTCTGCTCCGCCCGCCCTGGTACCGCACCTGCTTCTATCCCCGTCCTGGTCCTGTCCTGCCCGCCTCTACCTGCACCGCACCCGCCTGACCCGTCTCCCGCTCCCCGGTTCCTGTACCTGCTCTTGTGACCTGTTTAAAGACTGCATTTTCACCGCTGTAAATAAACACTGTTAAAACTGCTCTGGTCTGCATCCTTTGGTCCTATCCGCACCGTTACGACAGCCTGTCCATAGATATGACCTGTAATTTGGCCTGGTGGCGTCATCATCGTCATCATCAGTATTATTATTATTATTATTACTATCATTTTATAACAGTAAAATGTAAGCAGATTTCTTACTGTCCAGACTGATGTGGTGGGCTTTGCTCCAGTCGCTCCACACTGGGGGGTCCACAGGGGCTGAACAGCGAACCTGAAGGCTGTAGTTTATATTGACCTCCAAGTCTAAAAACATTCTAAGCTCTAGAGACGTCTGCAAAACCTGGAAAAGAAAACACATCAACAACTCAATTCGTGCAAGACTGTTACATCAGCCCTAACGTGTCTGTCTTTATAATCTGACCCCCATGGACCACTGTTATAATTTACACTTTTTAAATCCCAATATTCATCTAAATATTCATCTAACACGACTTACTAAAAGAAACAACTCAGTAAACATCATCACAACAACGCGCTGCATGCCGTCAGCACCTCCTAGGGACAGTTGCACGTCACACGAGCGAGTGGGTGAGTTTTACACTAGCCAAGAATCTGTATTTCCTCTTCGTAAAACTCATCCTTCATAATTACACTGAACTATTTCCTCTTCTATATGAGTGTCTATCTGTGTTTCCCTCGTCACAGGTCTCAGGTGAGCTGTTGGAAACACCACTTCACCTGTCTAAACTCACAATATTAAAGCTCATTTTCAACTGTGTCAGAAACTGCTTCTAAAACAGTGACACTGAGTTAGTCATGGCCATGATGGCCTCCCTGGCGCACATGAGGAGATGTCGCCCTGGCTCACATGAGGAGACATGAGGAGACATTATAGAGACATTAAGGACATTCAGAGATGAGCTCGAGGGTTTTGAGAGAAAACACTCAGATCTGATATTCATATCTGAAGTTTGATGTCACTCCTGTCCTGTCTGACTCACTCTGTGGGACTGAACACTGACGCTCTGTTAGCGTGTTAGTCGAGGTTAGCATGCAGCTAAACTATAATTGACTATTTTGCAGATCTACCTTTTAACCTCCACCGGTACACACCCACTGTGAGGTACACACTGTGACGTACACACTGTGACGTACACACTGTGACGTACACACTGTGACGTACACACTGTGACGTACGCACTTCCTTCTCCAGTTTTATTTTTTGGTGATACTCGTAGGATTCCGCAGTGTCGCATGGTCATTTTGGTATTGATTGTACAACTGATTGAACTCCATTTGCGTGCGCACACACACACACACACACACACGGCTCTGTCTGGCCCTGGACTCCGACTCAGGACGTACCTCCTGGGTGGAGTGTGTCTCGTTGGAGGAGCGTTGGAGGACCTCGTATCTCAGCTGGCCCGACTCGCCTGGGGGAGGGTCCCAATTCAGAACCAGCTCTGCGTTGATGGTCTGGTGATGGGAGAGGTTCACTGGAGCTCCAGGTTTAACTAGAAAAACACATGCTTCATTAAGGTGTTTTAGAATTATAAGTGACTCCAGGTTTAACACCGAACTAAAACAGTCAGGAAGTAAACAACTGATATTTGGTTTGACTCTGAATACTGCTGAATTAAAGGGCTGCCATGTAAACACACCTGTAAGAGTGCACATTAGCTATGAAACACACCTGTAAGAGTGCACATTAGCTATGAAACATACCTGTAAGAGTGTACGTTAGCTATAAAACATCTGTAAGAGTGTACTTTAGCTATAAAACACATGTAAGAGTGTATGTTAACTATAAAACACACCTGTAAGAGTGCACATTAGCTATGAAACAGCTGTAAGAGTGTACGTTAGCTATGAAACAGCTGTAAGAGTGTACGTTAGCTATAAAACATCTGTAAGAGTGTACTTTAGCTATAAAACACATGTAAGAGTGTATGTTAACTATAAAACACACCTGTAAGAGTGCACATTAGCTATGAAACAGCTGTAAGAGTGTACGTTAGCTATGAAACAGCTGTAAGAGTGTACGTTAGCTATAAAACATCTGTAAGAGTGTACTTTAGCTATAAAACACATGTAAGAGTGTATGTTAACTATAAAACACACCTGTAAGAGTGCACATTAGCTATGAAACAGCTGTAAGAGTGCACATTAGCTATGAAACAGCTGTAAGAGTGTACGTTAGCTATAAAACATCTGTAAGAGTGCACATTAGTCATAAAACACCTGTAAGAGTGTATGTTAGCTATAAAACACACCTGTAAGAGTGTATGTTAGCTATAAAACACACCTGTAAGAGTGTATGTTAGCTATAAAACACACTTGTAAGAGTGTATGTTAGCTATAAAACACTTGTAAGAGTGTATGTTAGCTAAACACACCTGTAATAGTGTATGTTAGCTTTAAAACACACCTGTAAGAGTGTATGTTAGCTATAAAACACACCTGTAAGAGTGTATGTTAGCTATAAAACACACCTGTAAGAGTGTACATTAGCTAAAAAACAGCTGTAAGAGTGTATGTTAGCTATAAAACACACCTGTAAGAGTGTACATTAGCTAAAAAACAGCTGTAAGAGTGTACGTTAGCTATAAAACACACCTGTAAGAGTGCACATTAGCTATGAAACATACCTGTAAGAGTGTACATTAGCTAAAAAACAGCTGTAAGAGTGTACGTTAGCTATAAAACATCTGTAAGAGTGCACATTAGTCATAAAACACCTGTAAGAGTGTATGTTAGCTATAAAACACACCTGTAAGAGTGTATGTTAGCTATAAAACACACCTGTAAGAGTGTATGTTAGCTATAAAACACACTTGTAAGAGTGTATGTTAGCTATAAAACACTTGTAAGAGTGTATGTTAGCTAAACACACCTGTAATAGTGTATGTTAGCTTTAAAACACACCTGTAAGAGTGTATGTTAGCTATAAAACACACCTGTAAGAGTGTATGTTAGCTATAAAACACACCTGTAAGAGTGTATGTTAGCTAAACACACCTGTAAGAGAGTATGTTAGCTATAAAACACACTTGTAAGAGTGTATGTTAGCTAAACACACCTGTAAGAGAGTATGTTAGCTATAAAACACACTTGTAAGAGTGTATGTTAGCTAAACACACCTGTAAGAGTGCACGTTAGCTATAAAACACACCTGTAAGAGTGTATGTTAGCTAAACACACCTGTAAGAGTGCACGTTAGCTATAAAACACACCTGTAAGAGTGTATGTTAGCTAAACACAACTATAAGAGTGTACGTTAGCTGTCAAATTTATTCCAGTCCCTGAAGCCCTTTAGCTTCAGCACATGGTGTCCAGATTAATAACACAGATACAGGAGGATTTCAGGGTCAGTGTGAACACAGCGACAGTATATGATCTATGGAACTTAAAATAATCATGATCAAAAGCTTGAAATTCCACTTTCTTCCAGAGGGCAGCGCTAATAAATCAAAAAATGAATACAAAGTTCTATTATTAAAGGTGCATTATAAACTTTGTGTATGGGAGCTTAATGCCATAGAACATTCCAGATAAATCGGTGCACTCTCCATGGAAACAAGGACCTGTGTGTCTCCATGGAGCCTCTAGCAGAAAAGTTACATAGTGTTCCTTTAAGCATCTGGTTCTTCAGGTTTGTGACAAGGAGTTCCGATGTTTGATGATCTCCACGTGTCTGAATCAAAAATACTTTTTACACAAGAATAATTCAAATCATTTTCTTACCAGGTTTTGCGGGAGCTTTGAGGTGAGCAGGTGAAGAAGTGACGTTAGCAACAGTGATGGTTACTACAACGTCAGAACTTAGAGCATCAAGAACCACGGAACATGTGAGAGAACTGTTCCCTTCACAGATAACAGGCCATGCAGGCCGACGAATCCCTGCGGAGCCGGATCTGGAGCCAGAAAAATGGGAAAAACATCTTAGTTTTATAACGGAATTATCTTACAGGAAACCTTTGTTACAAATGTGTTTTTAAAGCTTCATTTCTCTCAAGGAAGAAACAGTTTGGACTCAAACTTTTGAGCTCTAATCTTTGAATTGGATGAGCAAATGCTTCAGAGATGAGAGTCAAAGTTTTACTTTTAAAATCATAACTGCACAAAGGCTCTGATGGAGATAAACACAGACCAGACCCCACAAAGCCCACTGGCCCCACCAAGCCCACCACCCTCACAGAGCCCACCGCCCCCACCAAGTCCACCACCCTCACAGAGCCCACCACCCCTTAAAAGTTCACCGCCCCCACAGAGCCCACCACTGCTGCCACCGAGCCCACCACCCCGCAGTGTTTACTCACACAGGCTGCAGGCTGATGGTTGTGGGAGTCGTGCTGAATGCCGATTGGTCAGAGTGCAGCTCACAGGTGAAGGTGCTCCTGTCACCCCCGCTCCTGTCGTCCACGCTCCCGTCGTCCACGCTCCCGTCGTCCACGCTCCCGTCATATCTGACCCTGCAGATCACCTCCACACAGAGACCTGCATCAGATCAGCACATAAACATGAGCTAAAGAGCCAATGATGTCATACTAACGTGATCAAACAGGAGCGATATCGGGGCGTCGCTATATCTGCTGTATCAATATCTACTGTGTCGATATACAGCGGTCCCTCGTTTATCACGAGGGTTACGTTCTAAAAATAATCCGCAATAGGCGAAATCCGCAAAGTAGTCAGCTTTATTATATATGTTTTAAGGCTTAACCCCTCACCACACACTTTATACACTTTTTTCTCAGACGAGAAGGAAGGAGAGAGAGGAATTAACATTTTCTCACATTTCTCTCTTGCTTAATTAATTAATAGCGACTCACGTGTATTTTTCAGTTCTTCTGACCGTGCCTCTTTGTCCTGGCACCACTCGATCAAACACTTATGTAAATTTGTCTGATGGACAATGGTCTACAGTCCCTCAGCCAATCAGGATGCAAAACACAACGCACGTTCATACGCTGTAAAGCATGCAAAATTGCACCCAAAAAAATCTGTGAAACAGCAAGACTGGTAAAGGTGAATCTCGATATAGTGAGGGACAACTGTATCTAAAAATCGTCATATAAAAATATGAAGAAATAATATTTGGCTCTTTTTTTAATGAGCAGCAGTGGAACAACATGACGCCTCTAATGACCTTTAATGTCACTCACCTCCTCTATGTCACTATGTCTCCTCCTCTATGTCACTATGTCACCTCCTCTATGTCACTATGTCTCCTCCTCTATGTCACTATCTCTCCTCCTCTATGTCACTATGTCTCCTCCTCTATGTCACTATGTCTCCTCCTCTATGTCACTATCTCTCCTCCTCTATCTCACTATCTCTCCTCCTCTATGTCACTATCTCTCCTCCTCTATCTCACTATCTCTCCTCCTCTATCTCACTATCTGTCCTGTGCTCCTGCTCCTTTAATCACCATTCATTTGAATGTGTCACTGCACCTTTCCAATCGATGCAAACAAATTCTCCTCCTCTCCTCCTAATGTCACTATCCCTCCTCCTCTCCTCCTTTACGTTACAATCCCTCCTCCTCTCCTCCTTTACGTCACTATCCCTCCTCCTCTCCTCCTTTACATTACAATCCCTCCTCCTCTCCTCCTTTACGTCACTATCCCTCCTCCTCTCCTCCTTTACGTTACAATCCCTCCTCCTCTCCTCCTTTACGTCACTATCCCTCCTCCTCTCCTCCTTTACGTCACTATCCCTCCTCCTCTCCTCCTTTACGTCACTATCCCTCCTCCTCTCCTCCTTTACGTCACTATCCCTCCTCTTCCTCCTTTACGTCACTATCCCTCCTCCTCTCCTCCTTTACGTCACTATCCCTCCTCTTCCTCCTTTACGTCACTATCCCTCCTCCTCTCCTCCTTTACGTTACAATCCCTCCTCTTCCTCCTTTATGTCACTATCCCTCCTCCTCTCCTCCTTTACGTCACTATCCCTCCTCCTCTCCTCCTTCACCATGCCATAGAAATATAAAGATGATGATTGACAGGACATAGGTGCAGGTTGTGGTCACGTGAAAGTGTTTGTGTTTGTGTTTGTGCTTGTGTTTATTTGTGTGTTTGTGCGATGAAGCCGGTGCACAGACACACTCCTGTGTGCTCATGTGAAACACAGATGTTTGAACTGCAGATAACAAGACAGAAACACATTTCATAAACCGGAACTGATCTATTAGAGTCATTACTCTGTGAATAAAAGGAGACTTTCAAGTGTAAAACTTGAAGCAGCCATTTTGAGATAACGACTCACTGGACCCGTTTCACTGAATCGTTTGAAGTGTGTGAAGTGTGTCAGAGCTCTTACCCCCGGAGGAGTTGTGATGATGTTCACTTCTGAAGTTACACTGGGTAAACAGCAGGGGGCGTGATTTATTGCTGCTCTCATGTTCTGGGGGCTTCTCCTCTGCAGTGGTGTGGGGTGAGTCACAGCACAGCTCATCGTGCCATGGGAGGTTCAAGGCCCCTCCCCCTCTCGATGAGGAGCCGCTCTTTAAAGTGTGAACTCCTGCAAGGTTCAGACACACAAGCGTCATATTCACATGTGGGATTTACACAGGAACGGGCGCTCGAGTAAGAGTAACGTTACTTCAAAATAATATTACTCAAGTAGAAGTACAAAGTAGTTGTGCAATGGTTGACTCAAGAGTAAAAAAGTATTTGTAAAAAGTACTACTTGAGTAAAAGTAATTTAAAACAAGCAAGTCACAAAATGTGGTATTTTCAAAGAGCCACAAAAATGAGATAAATACACTCTTTTCCAGTACTTTTTTCTGTATAAATTGTTTGTTTTTTTCATCGTATTTTTTCATGGTGAGTCCAGTTTGGGTCAGTTACACAAAGATAGTAATAATTTTGAGAGCTTTTGTCATGCCCCCTTTTTAGTCAACCACTCTGTGGGCAGCACATGTCTTTAGAGAAAGTTATTTAAGTTATTTAAATACATTTTTGACAAGAAAGCTGTAAATTCACCCAGTTTACACTAAAATTACACTAAAATTGACCAAAAAAAGCCCCATGAGCAGTGGGCCCTGCTGTTCAAACACCACAGTTTAGTGGATGTGGATTTAGTGTTTAATTCAACTTTAAAACATTCAAAACATTATAACATATATAGATTTATATTTTTAGTGAACCCAGAGAACAGACATCTATACAAAAGCAGTTTTAAAACATGTGCTGGTTTTTGAGGTTTCATCTCCCCAGAGCTGTGGAAAAACACTCTGAAGCACAAACACACAACTCCAATACTACAGTACACAACAGTACTGTACTGTACAGTACACTACACTACAGTACATCAAACAGTACAGAGCAGTAGTTACAGTACTGTACAGTAGAGTACAGTACATCAAATAGTACAGTACACTACAGTAATCAAACAGTACAGTACTGTACAATATAGCACAGTACTGTACACTACAGTACAGTACATCAAATAGTACAGAGCAGTAGTGTACTGTACAGTACAGTACATCAAATAGTACACTACACTACAGTACTGTACACTACAATACAGTACATCAAATAGTACAGAGCAGTAGTGTACTGTACAGTACAGTACATCAAATAGTACACTACACTACAGTACTGTACACTACAATACAGTGTAGTACACTACAGTAATCAAACTGTACAATACAGTACTGTAGTGTACAGTACAGTACATCAAACAGTACAGAGCAGTAGTGTACAGTACATTTGGAGTAACTCACCGTTGGACACCAGCAAAACAAACACCCAAAAAGACCCCAATTGTCTCCAGGCCCTGAAGAAAAAACACAATTAGAACTGAACAAGCTCCAAGGTCATTTAAAGTCCTGTACACACATGTAAAGGCCCAGGACACATGTAAAGGCCCTGTACACATGTGTAAAAGCCCCCCACACACACGTAAACACCCTGTACACACATGTAAAGGCCCTGTACACATGTGTAAAAGCCCCCCACACACACATAAACACCCTGTACACACATGTAAAGGCCCTGCACTCATATGTAATGAGCTAATCATAATAAGACAATAATCTTATATATACATGTACTTTAAAATACATGTAAAACAGATAAAACACATCGAGGACGTTGGGACGTGGCCGGAGTGAACGTCTATAATAATTTTGTGGAAGATCTGAAGATGTTTGAAGTGAGTCCTAAACACGCCTCTGAACACCTCTGGTTTAAAAGACTAAAATGAACGTTTCAGTTTAATACAACAGTTCAGTTTGAGTTTGTAGAGTTCCATCTCAGATATCAGTGTTTACAGAGTCTGGTCACAATCATCATTATATCGACTTTACAACATAACACACATGGAACTTTTTTGGGCTTTTGTAGTTTTGAGATTTTTTGTCATTTTTGTTGATACGATCAGATTTGAGATGGAGACGTTTGAATACGTCTGTTCTGTGGAAGTACAGGTTCATTTTGTTGTTTATTTATTGCAGCTCAGGCCTTTTAATGATTTAAAAAGGTTCACTGGAATGATCCTTATCCTCCTTTATTTTAATTGTATCAGTGACTAAAGCAGCTTCAGTATTATTGTTTATCGCAATATTTCTCTGTAACAAAATATCGTGGTTCAAACTGTGATGGTGACAGGCCTGTGGTGGCGATAGTGACTAAGATTTAAGGTCAAATTAAACATAATTTATCTTTATTTGAGGTTTATTCAGTTGCTGTTCGGAAATGTAATCTTATTTTTTCAGCTTTCTATAAGGTTTAGATTCTACTTTGTCCCTTTGTGTTTTCTGTGGCTGCTGTGGTGCATGTCCCAGTGTTTGCAGAACTCACATCTTCAGAGCGATGACATGGCCTGGCTCAAAGTTGAATGGAGTGAAACACTGGAAGAAGAAAAGGAACAGAAGTTAGGCAAGTCGTTTGATCTTTCACATTAATATTTGAAGCTCACTGTGACTGGAATAAATATATTTAAGTCTTCAGATCTTCAACACGTTTTACAGACGAGGTTTTGTGATAATTTAAGGCAATGATCTTTAAACATATACTTGCATTTGTTCAAACACTCTTTCATAAGCTTAAAACATACATTTTTACTATAAGGACGCCTCCCCACAGATCGGACCTGTAACTTGGCCTAGTGATGGTTGTCTCCATGGAGATAGTGAAGGTTAATGCCATACTGTGGAACATTCCAGGCAAAGCAAGAACATCTTCATGGAGCTTATCAGAAAAGTTACAGAGTGCGCTTTTAAAGGGGCCAAAACAAACCACAAAGATGGATCAGAGTGAAGCCTTTGCATTTGTGTCAACAGATTCAGAACGTCGCCTCTGAATCGTGCCTTTGAAAATCAGGCGGTGACACATCTGAAAACAAACCGGTCCAAAACAAACATGATTGACACAGAGAGGCTTTCATAGTGAACAAACAGCCGACCTGTGGCACAGGGAGGGCATCTGACACTGTACAAAACCTAGAAGCCTATATCAAAACGACGGAGCGTTGAACTGCCACTTAAACTGTGTTTTCAGATCAGTGGATAATGACTCTGATTCAGTGAATCAGATTCAATATCCAGGTGTCATAAAGTGGAGATGTGTCTACGGAGGGTTAGGGTTTAGGGTTATGGTTGGGGTTGGCTTGGGTTTAGGCAGTGGCGGGCCGTGCGTTTCACCCTTGGGCCTTCAGTGACGTCCCACTTACACATTACAACATCAACTATATAGGCTCGTCAAGCAACACTTCCTTTCAGGAGAATGTAAACCAATAAGCAGCATTGCATTCACAATTAAGAGTAGGAGACTAAGTTCACAGATATTATCAAAAATAAAAAATAAAAATGCAATGTAAAGATCCTAAACAAAATGTCACCAAAATGACTATGACTATGTGAGCTTAAACAAGCCTGTCCAATAAACTGCGCAATGTCGCTGTTTCATATAAGACACCAACCAGACAATAACAAAACAAACTATTCTTTGAAAATAAAGTAAACAGGTCATTTGCATTTTTTTGACAAGAGGCTACAGCAAATAACTGAAAATGTGGTGCAGCTGAGATTAAACAAACTTTGGTGCAGTTTTAACTGAGGTGACTTCAATGCGTCACGTTATTATTAACATTATGAACTCACTTTTTTATTGTGGAGCTCAATCTCCCTGCATGCTCCTTCAAGTGTCTTCTGAACGCACTGTAGCTTCTAAGTGCCCAGCCTTACAACAACGGTACAATCTGCAGTGTTTCTCAGAAGCTGTGAGCCATGGGTTCTGTTCATAGTTGCTTGTTTGGAAATGATGGACAAACTCTTTTCCTTGCTGCGACAGGTTAGCTAGTGCAGGGGTTGGCTGACCACTTCTCATAATGTCCAGCTTTTCGTGAAAGGCCCGTCTTGAAAATGGTGTGAAAAGTATATCGGCAACCAGATCAATCGCTTCTCCTCCTTCGGCCATTATGGGTTAAAAATACTGCAATAGCTGTTGGATCTCCAGGTTTAGTTCAACATTCTGCAAACTGCCGCCTTTCACACTGTAATAGCGCATATGTCCAGTTTGCTTAGGACCTTCTAGCTATCCCTGAAATTCAGAATCGAGATCTGGTTGGCTATTGAAATTGACTGTGTCTGTGTCTACTTATAGTGGATGGGGCCTGCTCTGTTTACTCTGAAGACCCCAAGAAAATGAAATTTGCCTGACAACACAAGCTAGCTGAAATATAATTGGATAAAAACTCTACCACAATAAACAACATTGGAAGTCACTCAACGAAGTGGATATGATATGACATAAACAGAACAGAGATGTAAAGAATATATTTGTTTACATATTTATCAAAATAAAATACAAAAAATTCACTTTTCTGAGCATGTTTAGGCCAGCAGAGAAGGCCTAAACCCAACCCAACCCTGAAGGTTGGGTTTAGGGTTATGGTTGGGTTGGGTTTGGGTATGGGGTTGGGGTTGGGTTTAGGGTTGGTAGGAGTTTTACCTCAAACTGTTGTTTATCTTTGACAAATTTACTCCTGACATTATCAACCCTAAAAGTGTTCTATGAAACTTTTCTGGTCCATCACCGACTTGTCTCCATGGAGTTATTATTGTTTTTCCTGCCAAGTCAGGTGCCACCAGACTGCGTTACAAGTCAGGTCTGCAGAGAGGTGACCCTGCTCACATTAACACATGTATTGTAAGTATTCTGAGTAATTTAATAAATGCTGGGCAGATTTACACCATGTTATAAAACACTGCCAACAATCATCACATCCTCTTCATTCATGTTTCGCCCCTGTTTCAGTCAGATGCCCTTATCGCTCCAAACATCTGAAACATGATGTTATTTTATCTCAAACCAAAAGCACTCTGGCTCAGAACTCCAGCCCAGCGCCACACGCCTTTTTCCTCTCCTTCTTTTGGAAACAATTGTTCTTATCGGGAACCAATTCAAAAGTGTTTCCTCAAGAAGTATTTCCCCGGTGTGCGCATGCGCTCAGCCCCATCCCACTCTGGGACGCTCAGGCTGCAGCTTGTTCCTCGCCCCCGCTTGTTCCCGCGTGACGTGGGAAAAACTCAAGTAAGTCAATAACTTGTCCCTCCAGTCGACATCTGCTCCATCTCCATGGAGACAAGCACGTGACGCCATGAGGCCAATTTACAGTTCAGATCTGTGCAGGGGCGACCATGTTATTCAATATAATCTATAATATAATCTAGTAGTAATGTCTTTAAATCTTGCAAAGCTGGAACTGTTGCATCAATAAAAGATTCATGACGAAACCGTTTGGCTGAAATATGGAAAATAAACTGACAAAAGTTAATTTGAAATGTCACAGACGCGAAATGTGGGCGACGATTTTGCACCTTTATATGAAAACAGTGTGCGAGCCAAACAGAGCCACACAGAGTCAAACATGAGCCAAACGTGAGCCAAACGTGGCAAAACGTGAGCCAAACGTGAGCCACACAAGAGCCACACAAGAGCCACACAAGACCAAACAGAGCCACACAGAGCCAAACAAGAGCCAAAGAGAAACACAAAACCAAACAAGAGCCAAACAAGAGCCAAACAAGAGCCAAAGAGAAACACAAAACCAAACAAGAGCCAAACAAGAGCCAAACAAGAGCCAGAGTTAAACAGAGCCAAACAGACTTAACTCATTTCTACATCATTTAACTCATTTAAACCCGGTCCCGTTCAGCTCATGTCTGTGGGACAGTCCAGGGGGACAGTCCGGGGGGACAGTCCGTCTGAGGGGGACAGTCCTGGGTCACAGTAAAGTCTCTGTTTCTTACGTCTATTCCGCGGTCACTTCTGGTTCTGAGGTGGACGGTCCGCGCGCCGCCGCTGGACTTTAGGCTCCATGTCCGAAACAGGATCCGAAACAAAACAGCGACACTCCGGGAGCTTCTCCCGTAGACTGTCCCGGTGTCACACTCCGGGAGCTTCTCCCGTAGACTGTCCCGGTGTCACACTCACGGAGCTTCTCCCGTAGACTGTCCCGGTGTCACACTCACGGAGCTTCTGCCGTAGACTGTCCCGGTGTCACACTCACGGAGCTTCTCCCGGTACAGTGACTCTCCCGGTGTCACATGTTACAGCCGCTTCTTCCTCCGGTGCGTCCGAGCGGCGCGTCTCACAGATCAACACTGAACCGAGCTCCAGAGAGAGGAGCAGAGGCAGCCCGCACCTCCCCGCACCTCCCCTCAGAGGAGCCGTTTCATGGCGCGTTCACGTGGAGCTCGTTCTTCAGAGTGACACAAATATGTTTGAAATCCTGAGGAAAGAAGAAACTGAACACGATCTGAACATTAATTTAGACTAAATGTGTTCTACAAGAATCTGAGAGAAAAATATAAAACTGCTCATGTGAAGAGACGGAAACACACTCTCAAACACTCAAACAAACACAGAAACACTGAAACACACACTGAAAAAACACTGAGCTGTTTTTCATCCTGTGCCTTTACTCTATAATTTAATGCTATTACATGTAAAAGTATTCAAAATATTTGGTACTCTGTTGTGACCCAGCTCATGAAGGGTCTGGGAAGAAGCAAAAAAACAAAAAAAAACAAAAAAAAAAATGAATGAAAAATGATAAAGGCAGAAGTAATTTAATGAACAGGGTTGTAGAAGGTAAACTAAACAAAATTAATCTAAGATACTTAAACAGAAGGTAACTTGCAAGGTTTAAATAAAAGAAACAAAGGTTAAGTTTCACTAACAAACTAACTTTACAATAACATAACAAAATCTTGACAAACAAAGTCAGCCCTGACAGACAGGGACAGATTCAGAAACACACCAACACAACAGGCAAATAATAACAAATGAAAACAACTTAAGGCCTAGAGCCGTAACACTCTGATTGTCCCATGTGTCAGAATACTTTACAAAATACATTTTAGTTTGTGTCTTCAGTATTCTGTCACTAAATACATTGTCAGTATTTTTCCATCTCTGTCTCTGTCTCTGTCTCTGGTCTCTGTCTCTAGTCTGGTCTGGTCTGTTATCCCTTGTCTCTTGTCTCTTGTCCCTGGTTTGGACTTGGCTCTGTCTCTGGTCTGGTCTCTGGTCTGTGTCTCTGTCTCTGGTCTCTGTCTCTGGTCTCTGTCTCTGGTCTCTGGTCTCGGTCTCTGATCTGGTCTCTGGTCTGGTCTCTGGTCTGGTCTCTGTCTCGGTCTCTGGTCTCTTTCTCTGTCTCTGGTCTCGGTCTCTGATCTGGTCTCTGTCTCAGTCTCTGGTCTCTTTCTCTGTCTATGGTCTCTGTATCTGGTCTCTGTCTCTGGTCTCTGTCTCTCTCTCTGTGTCTGTGGTCTCTCTCTCTGTCTCTGGTCTCTGTCTCTCTCTCTCTCTGTCTCTGGGCTCTGTCTCTGGTTTGGTCTCTGGTCTCTGTCTCTGGTCTCTGTCTCTCTCTCTGTCTCTGGTCTCTGTCTCTGGTCTCTGGTTTGGTCTCTGGTATCTGGTCTCTGTCTCTGTCTTTGGTCTCTGTCTCTGGTCTCTGGTTTGGTCTCTGGTCTGGTCTCTGGTCTGGTCTCTGTCTCTGGTCTGGTCTCTGTCTCTGGTCTCTGAATTGGTCTCTGGTCTGGTCTCTGGTCTCTGTCTTTGGTCTCTGGTTTGGTCTCTGGTCTGGTCTCTGTCTCTGTCTTTGTTTCTGTCTCTGGTCTGGTCTCTGGTTTGGTCTCTGTCTCTGTCTCTGTCTCTGGTCTGGTCTCTGTCTCTGGTTTGGTCTTTGGTCTCTGGTCTGGTCTGGTCTCTGGTCTGGTCTCTGCCTCTGTCTCTGTCTCTGGTCTCTGTCTCTGTCTCTGGTCTCTGGTTTGGTCTCTGGTCTGGTCTCTGTCTCTGGTCTGGTCTCTGTCTCTGGTCTCTGGTCTGGTCTCTGTCTCTGGTCTCTGGTCTGGTCTGGCCTGGTCTCTGGTCTGGTCTCTGCCTCTGCCTCTGTCTCTGTCTCTGTCTCTGGTCTGGTCTCTGGCCTCTGTCTCTGGTCTGGTCTCTGTCTCTGTCTCTGGTCTCTGGTCTGGTCTCTGGTCTGGTCTCTGTCTCTGGTCTGGTCTCTGTCTCTGGTCTCTGGTCTGGTCTCTGTCTCTAGTCTCTGGTCTCTGGTCTCTGGTTTGGTCTCTGGTCTGGTCTCTGGTCTGCTCTGGTCTGTGTCTCTGTCTCTGGTCTCTGGTCTGGTCTCTGGTTTGGTCTCTGGTCTGGTCTCTGGTCTGGTCTCTGGTCTGGTCTCTGTCTCTGGTCTCTGGTCTGCTCTGGTCTCTGTCTCTGTCTCTGGTCTGGTCTCTGGTCTCTGTCTCTGGTCTGGTCTCTGGTCTGCTCTGGTCTGTGTCTCTGTCTCTGGTCTGGTCTCTGTCTCTGGTCTCTGGTTTGGTCTCTGGTCTGGTCTCTGGTCTGGTCTCTGTCTCTGGTCTGGTCTCTGTCTCTGGTCTCTGGTCTGGTCTCTGTCTCTAGTCTCTGGTCTCTGGTCTCTGGTTTGGTATCTGGTCTGGTCTCTGGTCTGCTCTGGTCTGTGTCTCTGTCTCTGGTCTCTGGTCTCTGGTCTGGTCTCTGGTCTCTGGTCTCTGGTCTCGGGTCTGCTCTGGTCTCTGTCTCTGGTCTCTGTCTCTGGTCTCTGGTTTGGTCTCTGGTCTGGTCTCTGGTCTGGTCTCTGTCTCTGGTCTGGTCTCTGTCTCTGGTCCCTGGTCTGGTCTCTGTCTCTGGTCTCTGGTCTGGTCTCTGTCTCTAGTCTCTGGTCTCTGGTTTCTGGTTTGGTCTCTGGTCTGGTCTCTGGTCTGCTCTGGTCTGTGTCTCTGTCTCTGGTCTGGTCTCCGTCTCTGGTCTCTGGTTTGGTCTCTGGTCTCTGTCTCTGGTCTGGTCTCTGTCTCTGGTCTGGTCTCTGGTCTCTGGTCTTGTCTAGTCTCTGTCTCTGGTCTGGTCTCTGTCTCTGGTCTCTGGTCTCTGGTCTTGTCTAGTCTCTGGTCTCTGGTCTCTGGTCTCTGGTCTGGTCTCTGTCTCTGTCTCTGGTCTGGTCTCTGGTCTCTGGTCTCTGGTCTGCTCTGGTCTGTGTCTCTGTCTCTGGTCTGTGTCTCTGTCTCTGGTCTGGTCTCCGTCTCTGGTCTCTGGTCGATACTGCTCCTTTAACCTGTGATTATGACGAGAACACATAATTCTAACCCTGACCCATAAACACGTCGGGAAAACACACATCTTCTGCTTTTAAGGAAAATTTTACATTTTAGTTTGGCTAAACATAGAAGGACAAAAATGAACCTTCTCCCCCACTGTGGACCAACAACAACCCTGACCCTAAACCCTGACCCTTACCTCTAAATCCTAATCCCTAATCCTACCCTAACTCTACTTTAACTCTAACATAACATAATCTACCCTACTCGAACCCTACCCTGATCTCTGATGTAGGAAGGAGTCTGACTGTGCGACGCTCTGATAGGAGACCAGCTCCAACGAAGATCTGTCGACAGAGGTAATGTGAGGCCTTCTATGGCGGAGAAGGATTTGGACCAGCCCCACCCTAACCCTAAAATATAGTGAAATACATAGACATTACATTATTTTGAACAGTCCATGTGCTAACAGGAAACTAAACTCAAACCCAAATGTTAAAGAAAACCTCAAACCCACTGTAGACTTTCTAACGTCCTTATCTGATGACTCAAGTTTCATTAAGGAAGGAAGTGTGAGTTCTGCAGAAGTCTAATCTCATGGAACATGTCCAAAAAAGCGTTTGTGTCGGAGCTTTACTCCATTGAGCTAACTCGTGATGTCGTCAACATGTGATATGAAAACAAACACAAAAGTCAGCGGCCCCTTTTTAAAAATTAGCCCCTAATTTTAGCCTGGTTCCTGGAAAACGTGTCAGTGCAGATGTGAACAGAACCAGCCCAGTTTTCCAAACCCAAACTCTTTTTCCCAGTGGAAAGTGTGTGTATCCTTTCCTCTCCATGACTCTGAGTTCTGGGAATTTGACAGAACATTCTTTACAATCAATGAAACGACAGGTCCAAAGTTTTCTGCAGCTTTAGTTTCCATAGTTTCCATGACAACATAATGCCCCAGTAAGTAGGTTGACCTGCTTGTCTCCATGGAAATGATGTTGTTTTGCATATGTTCCACAGTTGCGCATTTCATCTATCTCCATCCATAGAGACGAGACATTGACACCACCAGGCCAACTTACAGCTCAGAACTGTGGAGAGGCAGCTCCACTTACAAGTGTGTTTGTTTTTCAGCAATAAAAAAACAACTAAATACATGCATATGTTTAATGCCATACTATGGAAGATTCCAGTCAAAGCAAAAACATGTCCATGGAGACAATTGTCTTTAAAACTACTGCACAAACCATGAATACAGTTTCATCATGCTGGCAAAGTTACAGCTCATAGCTTTTGTGTTTTTGTTACAGAAATATTAGATGTAACCAAAGACTATGTAAAGAAGTGACTCAGTGAGTGTGATGTCACCAGAGCTCAAATGAAGCTCATCAAGGCTAGAGCAGTTACAGCAGCCAATGTTCCATATTTGGAATTCCGACTGAGAGTATCATAGCAACCAAAGCGATGATCCAAAGCGAGGCTGTTGAAGGTTATGCTCCTTCCCGCCCACACTGTTGGTTTAACACTGTCAATCAAACCTGTTGATTTACAGACACAATAGTGAAATAAAAACCCCAGGATCATGTAGAACGGTTTAATATGAACATTTAACACCAAAATGACGAGGCTGACAGCAGCAGTTACACAGAGAGGGGACACAGTTTTCACATAGAAAGTGAATTGGAGCCAGAGTCGATGGAGCTGGACATGTACCCATGATCACTTCTTGTTTGGCAGCTAGCAGGTTAGCTATGTCCATTTATATAAACAGTCTATGGATGAAATAGCCAGCATGGTCGTCATGTGCTTTTCTTATCAGCGTTTACCACAACCTCCTTTTACTGACACAGCCAGAGGAGCAAACAGAAAAACAACAGGATCAGACTCTGTGGACCTTTGGCTTTGCTCTCTCTGATAGTGGAGACTCTCTTCAGGCTGTGGTTCTGGTTCTGTGCAGTGTTCTTCGCTGTCTCTGATAATGGAGACTCTCTGTTCCCCTGGAGCTTTCATGACACTAATGACTTTGTGATGACAGATAGCATAGGAGGCGACAGAAATGGAAATCCCAGAGATGAAAACTAATATGGTCATTGAAAATTATGTGTTTTTTCCATTAAGTCTGATCTTCATAAATATGATTAAATCAGATGTGTTCTTCAAACTGTTCTGTTCAGATGTTTAACCATGTTCTAGTCATTTCTTTTCACTGAGCCTTTGAAGTTGTATTTGAAATGATTCATATTTGAGTAATCTTTAATCTCTTATTTTCAAGACGTCATTTTTTTGATCTACCCCTGTTTAACCTCCACCGGTACATGCCCGATGTGATGTACACGCCCACTGTGACACGCCCACTGTGGCACGCCCACTGTGAGACGCCCACTGTGACACGCCCACTGTGACACGCCCACTGCGACACTCCCACTGCAACACGCCCACTGTGACGTACACGCCCACTGTCACCCACACACTGTGATGTACATGCCCGATGTGATGTACACGCCCACTGTGACACGCCCACTGTGACGTACAAGGTTTTCACACACTGTTGCTGGTAGTTTGGCCCATTCCTCCAAGCAGATCTCCTCTAGAGCAGTGATGTTTTGGGGCTGACGCTGGGCAACACGGACTTTTAAGTCCTTCCAAAGATTTTCTATGGGGTTGAGATCTGGAGACTGGCTAGGCCACTCCTAGAGCTTGAAATCCTTCTTATGAAGCCACTCCTTCATTGCCCAGGCGGTGTGTTTGGGATTGTCATGCTGAAAGACCCAGCCCCGTTTTATCTTAAATGCTGATAGAAGGAGGTTTTCACTCATAATCTCACGATACATAGCCCCATTCATTCTTTCCTTTACACGGATCAGTTGTTCTGGTCCCTTTGCAGAAAAACATTCCCAAAGCATGATGTTTCCACCCCCATGATTCACAGTAGGTATGGTGTTCTTTGGATGCAACTCAGTGTTCTTTCTCCTCACGACACGACAAGCTCTACTTTGGTTTCATCTGACCATATGACATTCTCCCAATCCTCTTCTGGATCATGCAAATGCTTGCCGTTCTTGTGATCATTTTGACTCCACGGGATGAGATCTTGCGTGGAGCCCCACATCAAGGCAGATTGGTCTTGTATCTCTTCCATTTTCTAATAATTTCCCTCACATTTGATTTCTTCACACCAAGATTTAATCTTCCCAGCCTGGTGGAGGTCTACAGTTGTGTTTCAGGTGTCCTTTGACAGCTCTTTGGTCTTGGCCATAGTGGTGTTTGGAGTCTGTGTTTGACGTAACGAGTGGAGGACAGAGGAGCCTCTTAAGAAGTTACAGGTCTGTGAGAGCCAGAAAACCTGCTTGTTTGTAGGTGACTAAATACTTACTTTATCGAGGAATTTACCATTCATTAAAAATCCTACAATGTGATTTCCTGGATTCTTTCCCCCCATTCTGTCTCTAGAATGATGGAAATCAGGCCTCTCTCATCTTTTTAAGTGGGAGAACATGCACAATTGGTGGCTGACTACATACTTTTTTGCCCCACTGCATTTAGTGCAGTGTAACAGTATTGTAGTACTGCAGCACTGTGGCATTGTACTATTGTGGTATTGTAGTACTGTAATACTGTAGTAGTGTAGTACTGTATATGTTATACAGTCCCTGAACGCAGCACGTGGAGAGCCCTCACCTGCACACACACACTGACATCACCTCTGGAGATGCATGAAGTCATCAGGTGATGATGTAATGCTGTATTTGTGTCATGTGATTAAAAATGCTCATTTTTACTACAGTCTGTCAAATAGAGAAAATCACAAAGTGGACAACATCATGTTTGTGTTTAATGTGACGTGGAAGAGGGGCAGCTGCAGCCGCTCAGAAGTCTCTGTGATGTCAGGTTTTTCTACACAGAAATAGAGGAATTACAGTTCGATTTTTCTTCATTACTTTCATTACTATCATTTTCAGGGGGAACTGTCTTCATTTGTTATTATTCATTTCATTTTTGTAATGTAACACACATCTGCCACATTGTCTTTTCAAATCTCCGTGTTTTCTTTTATTGTTCTTTTTTTTTTCTTTTTGATCAAAGAAAAATCCCACAGTGCACTATGTTTACAGTCACATGACTCTGTTCTGATCCATGTGCTCTCGGTTGTGTTTGTGGGAGGAGCAGACATTTCATTTTACCTTCAGGAGACGAGAGCAGTGTCTTCACTATCAACATCATGACATCATCGTGACCACGCACCAGTATGTGATCTGCTTTAAAGGGGCAGGCCTCTCATGAATTATTCATGAACTGAAAAAAAGGAAAAATAAAACGGTACATGCCACACTGTTGATGTCATGCCCGTGCTGTGTAGGGTGATGCCATCGTCTCATTATAGACACATAAGCCTCATGGACCAATAAAATACTCATGTCATCACCACTGAAACCATCTTCATTATTATGTCATTAACCATGATGATTATTATTATTAGTATTATTATGTCATAAACTGATTCTTTTTTTCATGCGAATCCTGCATCAGCTTAAGACCTTTATGAGTTTCATGAATATTAATAAACTGCTGCAACACACTTCACATATGAAAGTATAATACACGTATAAAAGTATACTATATGTAATTTATTATACATATATACAAGTATAATAAATAAAAGTATAATACAGTGGGGCAAAAAAGTAGTCAGCCACCAATTGTGCAAGTTTTCCCACTGAAAAAGATGAGGCCTGTAATTTTCATCATAGGTTCACTTCAACTATGAGAGACAGAATGAGAAAAAAAAAAAAAAATCACATTGTCTGATTTTTAAAGAATTTATTTGCAAATTATGGTGGAAAATAAGTATTTGGTCAATAACAAAAATTTACCTCAATACTGTTTACCCTTTGTTGGCAATGACAAAGGTCAAATGTTTTCTGCAAATCTCCACAATGTTTTCACACACTGTTGCTGGTTGCTGGCCCATTCCTCCATGCAGATCTATTCTAGGGCCTGGACATGTACTGGCTTAAGCAGGGGGACACGTCTGCAGGATTTGAGTCCCTGGTGGCGTAGTGTGTTACTGATGGTCCCAGCTCTCTGCAGGTCATTCACTAGGTCCCCCTGTGTGGTTCTGGGATTTTTGCTCACCGTTCTTGTGATTATTTTGAGCCCACAGGGTGAGATCTTGCATGGAGCCCGAGATTGAGAGAGACTATCAGTGGTCTTATATATCTTCCGTTTTCTCATAATTGCTCCCACAGTTGATTTCTTCACACCCAGCTGCTTACCTATTGCAGATTCAGTCTTCCCAGCCTGGTGCAGGTCTACAGTTTTGTTTCTGGTGTCCTTTGACAGCTCTTTGGTCTTGGCCATAATGAAGATTGGAGTCTGACTGTTTGAGGTTGTTGACAGGTGTCTTTTATACTGATAATGAGTTCAAATATATGACATTAATACGGGTAACAAGTGGAGGACATGGAGCCTCTTGAAGAAGTTACAGGTCTGTTAGAGCCAGAAGGCCGAAGGCTTCGTAGCTTCTACCAGAAAAGTTAAACTGTACAGCTTTAAAATAGTACGACCTGTGGGAATCAAAAGATGGAAAGAAATTAGGAGGAAACAGGAGAAATCTGTTCTGTGTGTCTCATGTTCTGGTTTTGATCATATTCTGGTTCTGGTCTCTAGATCCAGAGGCTATGTGGAAATACAAAATAAACATTGACTTTAAAACAGTGTTTCTTAAACAATTTAGTGACATTAAAGCGCAGACATACCGCAAACAAACATACTACTAATAAAACATACAATTGATAACATACTATTAACATAACATCGTCATGTAATAAAACATACTGCAGTGTTTATATTCATATTTTATTCTTAACATTTAAACTGGTGTAATGTGTTAAACTCTGTATAATAAATTCAACTGTATAATGTGTTCAACTCTGGTATGATGTGATGATGAGGAGGCTGTCTGTGTTTGAACAAGAACACTGGGAAAGAGCCTCCTTGTCCCTGCACAATTTGTAATTTTGAAATTTGAGCCATTAATTCCACACAGTCTAAAACAGCGTAGATGAACATACTTTTCAGATTATGTTTTGTTTAAAGCCATGTCATATGTATTTTCTCTGGCAGAATCTGTAATGAAGCATTTGATGAATGGGCTGAGCAGCTAGAGTCTGCGAGTCGTAATGTCTGGGGCGATCAAAGATTCAGACTCAGGGTAAAAAAATTGAACAGAGTTTATTTACAAACATGGCGGAGCAGATAGTAGAGAGACGGTCATAGGTTGTGGGGTCAGAGCCTGGGGTGTTCATACCGGTCGAGGTGAGCTGGTTTGGAGGCTGAGGTGTTCGTACCAGTTGTGGAGAGCTGGGTCAGAGGCAGAGGTGCAGGGTAGTTCCAAGGAGCAGGATCTGGCTAAAAACGAGAATAACCAGCTGAGTACAGAGATCATACGCACAAAAAACTAGACTGAGCCAAGCGGAACTGTACCACAGGGGATGCATGGATGATCTGGTGACATGTGTTGGATCCTCGGTCCCTTTTTGCTCCACAGGTGCAAGTTTGATTGTTCATGGGCTGCAGGTGTGTAGTGGGTGGGTGGAAGCTCAGCTCCTGGTACAGACACAGAAGGGAGGGGGAAAGATAGCACAGAAACACAAGGACAGACTGGGAGCTTGACACTGCGTCACTACAGAACCTGGTCTCTGCGTTTTCCTCCTCAAAACAAACCACATCATTTTACAAATAAAAACAAATATGTTTCTGCTGCCAAATAAAAATAATGCAAATACAAACTGTCAGTATTTCAAAATCCATCCATGGGCTGCATAATGATAAAAAAAATTAGGGCCATTGCCATAGCAATAAACAATTTAAAACGATTATATCTTTTAAATGGGAAAAGGTCCTCAAAATGTTGCATAAAACAGAAGCTTACACCAGTTCCTTTAGTGAAGTCACAACCAAAGTACACTTCAAACAGATAAACCAGACCAGTATTTCTGCAAAACACTTTTTATCTTCATAAGAAAAAATGGTTTGTGGTTGACAGATAAAACTACAAAGATACAGCCACATGGAAACTGCACAGTCTGCCATTAGAACTCATCTGTGGAATGAGTTTGAAGTATACTTTAATGACAAGGGTTAGAGCATTAAAAACTCTATTAAAATTATTTTTGTAAAGCCCAAAATCACAACAGCAGTTGCCACTGAGTGCTTGAAAATATCATCAATGCCACAAGACAATAACACCTCTGCACCCACCTAGACACTTAGAGCTGACTCACTTTGCACCTGTAACTGACAAAACTGTCCCAGAGGTCGTCACCAGTCTGAGTTCATGCTGCCTCAATGTGTTACTGTCGTAACGGTGGGTGTAGCGGACCAAAGAGTGCAGACTCGGGGAATATTTACAGTGTTTATTGTACATTTAGTGCACAAGACAGTTCAGAAAGTTCATACGGGATGTAGGTAGCGGGAGGCAGACCAGACGGGCGTAGGGCAGAGCGGGCAGGAGACATCCAGGGCCGGAGCACGACAGGGACACAGGGACCGCCAGGCATGAAGGGATGACAAACGCAGACGATCTCGCCCCGAGTGTCTTCTCCCAGCTCCTCTTATCCACGGCAGGTGTGGTGATTAGCCAGATGGACAGCAGGTGAGCGTGGGAGGAGCCGAGAGCTCCGCCCAGCTCCAGGTACAGACAGGTGAGGGAGGGGGAAGAGCACCCAGGGAGGCAAAACAGGAACAGAAGTACACACATCATGACAGTTACATACTAAATTTCTAAAGTCTGTGCTCAATAGTTTGCTGTCACCACTTGCTCGCATAGTTAATATGTCACTTTAATCTGGAACATTCCCAAGCGCTTTGAAAACTGCGGTTATCAAGCCTCTCTTAAAGACGAGCAGTCTTGATCCCACAATATTGACCAATTACTGACCAGTCTCAAATCTACCATTTTTAGGCAAAGTCCTCAAAAGAGTAGTTTAGCAACAGCTTATTAACTTTCTCCAAATTAACAACTCCTTTGGTTTGGACCCCACCACAGCACTGAGACTGCTCTTATCAAGGTGATAAATGACATCTGCCTGAACACTGCTGCAGGCGCAGTCTCAGTCTTGACCCTGTTAGATCTTTGACACTGTCGATCATGGATCCTCATACAGAGACTAGAGGACTGGGAGGGCATCTCTGGTACAGCACTAAACTGGTTGCAGTGGTTGTGTCCAAGTTTCTTCACGGCCCAGCACTAAAGACCATCTCTCACTCTGAAGACCTCAGGGACCTGCTGTAGTCCTGATGTAATCCTGGTTCAGTCTTAGTTCAGTGAATTTGGAGCCAAGTTGCAAGAGTCATAACATCCACAGAGCCAATCTGGAGCGAGGCTGTGTTGTTAGTGTTAGTGTTGTTGTTCAGTTCAGTCTTGGCTCTAGTCTCTAATAGGATCAGGTTCAACATTTATGAATTTACCTTTTGGATATTTCATGACAAAGTACAATATAATCAATGGTAAAATCTGACCCTTGACCCCATCTGTGAGTATGACATCATCACATTATAGAATTTGAAAAGCACCAGTTCTGTGAAGCTCTTTGAATGACTTTGTGAACCTGTGTGCTCTACAAATAAACTTGTCTTGCTTTGCCTGAGCTCATCAAACAAACCAGTTCATTCTACATCTGTGTTTTTATTCATTTTCATTTTCTTATTACACGCAAATGTGATCTGTGCTTTGGACCCAGTTTCTGGAAATCATCCTGATTCGATTGTTTAATAATTCATAGCCGTCATAACACAGACTGAATGAGGCTTTCAATTTTTGTCACACAAAACTGAACCTTTGAGACGGTCCATTCCATTTTTTTTTGGTTTTTTTTTTAGATTTCATAGATTTTTAGTTTGTGGTAGAGAATGCAACACACTTTAAAGTCTCTATACCTGATTTTTATTGTCTTAAAAATGTGAAAAACAGAACTAGTTCATTTTAAACAGTTTGCAGTGGTCCAGAGTTCGTCCTCACTGATCCAGATTCCTAATTCACTGCAATGAGTTTCACAACTTTAGTGGCCAGAGCGGAGTTTGCCTCAGGGTAAAGCTAACAACCATTAGAATGCTATTGGCGCACTTCCTGTTTCGTGTAGAGTAAAATGCTTTATAATTAGAAGTAGCAGCAACACCAAGCAGATTTTACACTGTCTGAACTGGGGCAAAACTAAATTAAAGAGGAGCTATGACACAAAAAGGATGTCTTTTATCATTCTCCCATTTTCTAACGCTGCTCCTCACCAGACACAGGCCTCAAGAGGTTTTACGTGTCATACATCCTCCTCTCGGTTAGCAGTACGAGCCTGTACGAGGCTCCGCCCACAAGCCTACATCACCCATGCTCCCACATGACAATTCTTCATAAATATATAAAAACATGATACAAAACAGCTTCACAAACCTAGAAGTAAATCTCCCCTCTTTAATACCCCAGAGGTAAAAAGCTCCTCTTTAATACCCCGTAGAGGTAAATGCCCCCTTTTTAATACCCCAGAGGTAAATAGCCCCTTTTTAATACCCCAGAGGTAAAAAGCCCCTCTTTAATGACATGAGATGGACTCCAGGCCCTGTATCACCCTGGAGCTAAATGTGCTGCACATCCACATGAAGCACTTTGTTTTCATTTTGTTTATGGGCTTTTAATGTGACCCAGTGAATAGTCACCTGAAACACTGTAATGGACAGAAGAAAACACAGAGGAAAACACAGGAAAACGCAGAAGAAAAGACAATTATTCAATTTTATTTTTATTTTATTTTTATTTCAGTATTTATTATTTCAAGTGTGGGATGTGTGTACATATACTACTGCTGCTGCTGCTACTACTACTACTAATAATAATACGAGGGTCATTCAATAAATAAGGTGAATTTTTTGGTATAAGGACTTTTAATACAGTTAGAAGCTTACTTTTTTTTTTTTTTTTTTTTTTTTTTTTTACTTGTTTTTCACATGGATTTAATTTCTTTTGCAGATTAAAAAAAAACTTTGAGAGTTTTGGCGATTAACAAAGATGGCCAACCAAGAAGCATGCTCCAGGATTGAACAGCGGTCAGTTATCAAGTTTTTGGTTGCTGAAGGTGCAAACCCATTGAAATTCATAGGAGAATGTCAACTGTGTATGATGCCACATGTTTCAGCCAAAAAAATGTCTACAAGTGGGATAAAGTGTTTAAAGGATGGAGCAGTGTTGAGGATGAAGGCAGGCCTGGGAGGCCTTCAGAAGTGAGGTCTCCTGAGGTGATCGAACCATACACAGAAAAACAAGTAAAACAAACAAAACAAAAAAAGTAAGCTTCTAACTGTATTAAAAGTCCTTATACCGAAAAATTCACCTTATTTATTGAATGACCCTCGTAATATCTCACTTAAAGCTTTTCTTCCTTCAGGTGGACGCAGTTCAAACTGTGCCTCGTTTCAGCCCATAGCAAACATCCAAGTGTCCTCATTACCATGGAGATCCATTTGGACTTTAGTAATTGTTCAAATAGGCCCAGTCCAAACGGTTAAATGCACAAACGTCTGTTGGCTCAAACACTGAAAGGAGAGGTCAATGACTACCTCAGGTCAAACGCAGCTTACATCTGATTTCAGGTGACGAAGAGGAGACAGGAGGTGAGGAAGAGGAGGCAGGAGGTGAAGAAAGGAGGCAGGAGGTGAGAGAGATCTGATTATAGACTGCACACACAGATGCATACATAGCTGACTTGAGCCGTTTTGAGTTGTTTTGTTGCTTGTGTGAATCGAGTTTTGCTGCTCGTCTTTACGTGTCACATTCTGTCCAGATGAACCTGACTCTCTCCCCTCTCTGTTTCTGCCACTTCAACTGTTTGTACAACACTATCCAATATCCACCGCAGCAGCAGAACCATCAGCCGCCTCAGCCTCTCCATAACTTCACCTCGGGCTTCACAGAAATGTGCTGGTGCCAGGTTCAGGATAAACCTCTCTCTATCTCTGTGTAAAAGGTGAAGCAGCAGCCGTCATCAGAAAACGATGTGCAGAACGTGCAACGGTTTGAATTACTGTTAGTTTAAGTCACTATAAATTAAAGTTTGCATGTCCTCTCTATGTCTTTTTGGAATTTGCATGTTCTGTCTGTGTCTGTGTGGAGTTTGCATTTTCTCTGTGTCTGTGAGGAGTTTGCATGTTCTCACTGTGAATGGGTGGAGTTTGCATGTTCTGCCTGTTTCTGTGTGGAGTTGGCATGTTCTTCCTGTGTCTGTGTGCAGTTTGCATTTTCTCTGTGTCTGTGTGGACTTTGCATGTTCTCTCTGTGTCTGTGTAGAGTTTGCATGTTTTCTCTGTGTCTGTGTGGAGTTTGCATGTTCTCTCTGTGTCTGTGTAGAGTTTGCATGTTCTGCCTGTGTCTGTGAGGAGTTTGCATGTTCTCCCTGTGAATGGGTGGAGTTTGCGTGTTTTCTCTGTGTCTGTGTGGAGTTTGCATGTTCTCCCTATGTCTGTGTGCAATTGGCATTTTCTCTGTATCTATGTGGAGTTTGCACATTGTGCCTGTGTGGACTTTGCATGTTCTGCCTGTTTCTGTGTGGAGTTTGCATGTTCTCCCTGTGAATGGGTGGAGTTTGCTTGTTTTCTCTGTGTCTGTGTGGGGTTTACATGTTCTCCCCATGTCTGTGTGCAGTTTGCATTTTCTCTGTATCTATGTGGAGTTTGCACATTCTGCCTGTGTGGAGTTTGCATGTTCTGCTTGTGTCTGTGTGGGGTTTACACGTCCTTCCCGTTTCTGTGTGCAGTTTGCATTCTCTCTGTTTCTGTGTGGAATTTGCATGTTCTGCCTGTGTCTGTGCAGAGTTTTCAAGTTCTGCCTGTGTCTGTGTGGAGTTTGCACGTTCTGTCTGTGTCTGTGTGGAGTTTGCGTGTTCTCGCTGTGTCTGTGTGCAGTCTGCATGTTCTGTCTGTGTCTGTGTGGAGTTTGCATGTTCTCCTGTGTCTGTGTGCAGTCTGCATGTTCTCTCTGAGTCTGTGTGGAGTTTGCATGTTCTCCCTGTGGATGGGCGGAGTTTGCGTGTTTTCTCTGTGTCTGTGTGGAGTTTGCATGTTCTCTCTGTGTCTGTGTGGAGTTTGCATGTTCTGCCTTTGCCTGTGTGGAGTTTGCGTGTTCTCCCTGTGTCTGTGTGCAGTTTGCATTTTCTCTGTGTCTGTGTGGACTTTGCATGTTCTCTCTGTGTCTGTGTGGAGTTTGCATGTTCTCTCTGTGTCTGTGTGGAGTTTGCATGTTCTCCTGTGTCTGTGTGCAGTCTGCATGTTCTCTCTGAGTCTGTGTGGAGTTTGCATGTTCTCCCTGTGGATGGGCGGAGTTTGCGTGTTTTCTCTGTGTCTGTGTGGAGTTTGCATGTTCTCTCTGTGTCTGTGTGGAGTTTGCATGTTCTCTCTGTGTCTGTGTGGAGTTTGCATGTTCTGCCTTTGCCTGTGTGGACTTTGCATGTTCTCCCTGTGTCTGTGTGGAGTTTGCATGTTCTCTCTCTGGAGGTGGATCCCGTGGCTCCTAGCAGGTTGGGTCAGTGATATTGAAAAAAATGGGTCAAATGCAAGGACAGAGTGAACCTCATCGTTACATTTGCTAAAACGACACGGTCCAGTTCCAGTTTGGAGTCGTCATTGCCGTCTTGTTCTGTACATCCTCGTCAGCACAAACATATTCATGCTCTATGCTCCTCCTTGTGGCCTCCTCATGAATCACAATTTCACACAAAAGCTCTTTTTTTATCTGTGGAGTGGAAACAGGAGCCTTGAGCCGTCACAGTGTAATTATGAAAGATTTAAGTTATAATGAAAAACTCACTGAACTGAAGAAGTACAAGTACTACTACTGTCACTACATAGCAAAGGCCTCATAACTACTACTTCTGCTGCCACTACTACAACTACTACTATTACCACCACCACTATTACCACTACTACTACTACTACTACTACGGAGGTGACAGTTGCTGTGACAGGTGCTGAGGTGGCAGGTGTCGAGTGCTGTTGTTGACACAGTCTGGACAACCTGATTTCTCTGTCCCGTTGACTGAAGCTCTTCCTGTAATGTGGGGCAGTGTGTTTCTGGGCAGGACAGGCTATTTCTGACCTACACTCACAGACGGAGCTCCAACACGAGTCGAGCCAGAGTATTTACAAAGTACACAATACATAACTCATTAAAACATAACAGACATAAAACGTTTTGGTCTCAATGGGGTTTCAGGAGTCTCAGAATTACATAACAGATTACAAAAAAATGTAATCCATTGAATTATTATTTAATGTAGATATTGACAAACTGTCTACAGAGTTAAACACATGTAAAACTTGTGTCGTTGGAGCTAAGGTCATCACCTCAAGTATATCAATGTCATGTGACCGTCTGCCAATGTCATGTGACCATCAGTCCTCACAGCGCTGAGATGGAAGAGCCATTAAAAGTCTGTTCAGAAAATGGCAAAAAAGGAATGGCAATAAAGTAAAACCCCACAGAGTCACAATGTTCTCTGCATCCTCTCAGCTCCACCATGTTCTTTTCAACTTTAACATTTTTCCTCCTCTGACAGTCTTTCATATATGCTTCTCCTCCTGAACCTTTGAAATGGACTTCTCCAGGTGTTTGCTCCTCAGTTTCTCCTCACTTTTGAAGAACTTGAATGTGTTTCTTAAGCTCCTCCATGTTCTTCTCAGCTGTCACCCTTGTCTCTTCTGATCTCTCATAGTTGGCCTGCAGACCTTGTTTCTCCTCTTGCAGTTTACCAACTTCTGTCTGCAGCTCCTGATTCACCTTTTCTCATCTTTTAGCTCATTTTGAAAAGCGATGATCTCCTTTCTCAGCTCCTCCATTTTGTTTTGAGCCAGAACCTTTGCCTCCTCTGCAGACTTCTCATACTGGACCTTCAGAGCTTGTTTTTCCGCTCGAAAGTTTTGATTTTCACCTCCAATTTTTTAAAAGTTGCTTAAATTCCTTAATGATGATATGAACATCAAACCATCTAGTGGCTGGTTCCTTCCGAAGTCTGGGAGTCTGGTCCAGCTGCAGCTCGGGCTGGTCTGGTCCAGCTCAGTCTGGTCTGGTCCTGCTGTGTCTGGTCCAGCCGGGGCTGGTCTGGTCCAGCTGGGTCCGATCCAGCTGGGTCTGCTCCAGCTGGATCTGTGTGCTGAACAACAACATCACATCGTTCACTTTGGCACCACCGTTTTAAACAAGAAAGTTATGAGTCACAAGTCATAACTCTGTCAGAGCAACTCAATACTGAGGCTAAACAAACATCGGTGAGGGTAGAGCCTGCTCCATGAAAACATTCTTTTGAATAATGTTCCACAGTAAGGCATAAAGCTTTCCTTATGGAGAAAGTTGTAAGTATGGCTTTAACTTTCTATTCAATCAAAAGTGCTACCTTCAGAAAGTTACACAGTGTGGCTTTAATAACTTATTTTTCTCAACCAGAAAAAGGTGGTGCCCTCTCTAGGTGGTGGAGAGTCCTTGCCTCAAGTGGAGGAGTTCAAATATCTCAGGGTCTTGTTCACAAGGGAGGGAAGGATGGAGAGTGAGATTGACAGTTGGATCGGTGCAGCGTCTGCAGTGATGCGGTCTCTGTATTGGTCTGTGAAGAAGGAGCTGAGTCAAAAGGCAAAGCTCTCGATTTACTGGTCAGTCTACATTCCTACCCTCACCTATGGTCATGAGCTTTGGGTAATAACCGAAAGGACAAGGTCGTGGGTACAAGTGACTGAAACAGGTTTCTTCCACAGGATGGCTGGGCGCTCCCTTAGAGATAGGGTGAGGAGCTTTGAGTAGAGCTGCTTCTCCTCCACGTCAAGAGGAGCAGTTGAGGTGGCTCGGGTATCTGTTCAGGATGTCTCTTGGACACCATCCTAAGGAAGTTTTCTGGGCATGTCCCACCGGAAGGAGGTGCCAGGGAAACCCAGGACATGCTGGAGGGACCATGTCCATCAGCTGGCCATGTCTATGGGGTCCCACTGGAGGAGCAGGAGGAGGTTTTGGGGTGAGGGAAGTCTGGGAGTCCCTGCTTAGACTCTGCATAGATGGATTCTTCTTACAGTCAGATCATCTCTGTCCCGGTGAACTCGTCTCTGTCCTGGCACATGAACAGGCTGAGGGACAACAGTAAAGAGGCCTACAACGTCAGCTACGCCTGGAAACTGGTACGGCTCATCCAGAACATCCAGAGCAGGTTTAGCCCAAACAAGAGGAACATCCAGAGCAGGTTTAGTCCAACCAAGAGGAACATCCAGAGCAGGTTTAGTCCAACCAAGAGGAACATCCAGAGCAGAAAGTCCAAACAAGAGGAACATCCAGAGTAGGTTTAGGCCAACCAAGAGGAACATCCAGAGCAGGTTTAGTCCAGATAAGATTTAAATTTACTGTGAAAACATGACTCCAGCTCAGTTCCACAGGAACTTAAAAAGGCTGAACTCATAATGAACAAATGGTTTATTGAGATTTAGGCTCCTTACCTGTTACCTGTAATCACTTAATTTAGAGCAGTGGTTCTTAACCTTGTTGGAGGTACTGAACCCCACCAGTTTCATTTGCACATTCACCAAACCCTTCTTTATTGAAAAGTATATATATATATATATATATATATATATATATATATATATATATATATATATATATATATATATATATATATATATATATATATATATATATATATATATATATATATATATAAAACCAATAATGAACTTTGTATTGTTGCTATTTATTCTCTTTAACATTTTAACACACACCCATCACCTACTTTCTGTCAGGCTAGAATAATAATGAATATTTACTGCAAATCAGTGTGACTTCTGCTGTTGCCTTTGAGAGACCAGTTCAGGCTTCACCTTGGTAAGTGCCTCACATGTCATTTTCACAGCAAAGTCTGTTCCTTTTCTTCGTTTTTATGTCGTTTTATGTTTTTATGCCCTTCAAACGGCTCATTTAAGTTAGGCAGGTACTTCGACAGGCACATCAAAGGGTGCATTTGTCGAATTGGGACACGACCAGCGTCTGGAGACGATCGCAGTCCGCAAATCATATGAGTCGAGTGCATGTCTTGACCTCCGCCGAACCCCTGAGACTGACTCACCGAACCCCTAGGGTTTGATCGAACCCAGGTTAAGAACCACTGATTTAGAGGTTTAAACATCCAAAGTTAAAAAACCCTCAAACATAACAAACATGGCCCCTTTATGAGGGAGTTACTGAGCCTGAATCATTAATACGGTGCAGTTATTATAAAGTGAGACCAAAACCTGTTTAAAATGTCGACATAGAATAAGAATATTGTTTTGCACTAAATTATTGTCTTAAACTGGAACCTTGGGGCCTGAGAACATCTGCCTGAGGATTTATAACAGTTGGAGTGAAAACGGTTCCTCTCAGTGGGACACTGGAGGATGTGAACATCACATCCACCAGCTCCATCAGCCCCACCAGTGTGAGTGACCTCAGTGTGTGAGTGACCTCAGTGTGTGAGTGACCTCAGTGTGTGAGTGACCTCAGTGTGTGAGTGACCTCAGTGTGTGAGTGACCTCAGTGTGTGAGTGACCTCAGTGAGTGAGTGACCTCAGTGTGTGAGTGACCTCAGTGAGTGAGTGACCTCAGTGAGTGAGTGACCTCAGTATGTGAGTGACCTCAGTGTGTAAGTGACCTCAATATGAGTGACCTAAGTATGTGAGTGACCTAAGTGTGTGAGTGACCTCAGTGTGTGAGTGACCTCAGTGTGTGAGTGACCTAAGTATGTGAGTGACCTAAGTATGTGAGTGACCTCAGTGTGTGAGTGACCTCAGTGCGTGAGTGACCTCAGTGATGGAGCCTGGTGCCATCAGCTGCTTGTCTCCTTGGACAGTTTAATGCCATACTATGGAACATGTAAAGCAAACCCATCACTCATATGAGATACGTCTTCTCAAAACCATGACAACGACCTACAAAGTACTGTCTGTCCATAGGGTCAGTGTGTTTGTACATAGGGTCAGTGTGTTTGTACGTAGGCTCAGTGTGTTTGTACGTAGGGTCAGTGTGTTTGTACGTAGGATCAGTGTGTTTGTACGTAGGGTCAGTGTGTTTGTACGTAGGGTCAGTGTGTTTGTACGTAGGGTCAGTGTGTTTGTACGTAGGGTCAGTATATGTTTGAACCTTGGTTTTGTACCATAGTCACTGAAGCCTGGAACTGTGGGTAAGAACGTGCCCTGTCTGACCCCAGCACCAGTTTGGCAGCAGTTCTTGTGTTGTATAACAGGTTTGAAATAGTCACGCATCTGGACTCTCCTGGATGTTCCAAACAGAGTGTGGAGGGTCGGTGTGACGTTCCAGAGTGGGGAGGGTTGGGCGTAAGGTGGATTTTGACAAATCTATTTCCAGTTCCAATATTTTATTCTTACACTGTTGCTTCCCTGTTCCCGGTCACACCTTCAGTTCTACATTCTGCTATGTGTTCCTAAAGCTGCTAAAACAGAGCCTAGCTTAAAGTCTAGCCTATCTTAAAGCCTAGCCTGACTTAAAGCCTAGCCTAGCTTAAAGCCTAGCCTATCTTAAAGCCTAGCCTGACTTAAAGCCTAGCCTAGCTTAAAGCCTAGCCTGACTTAAAGCCTAGTCTGACTTAAAGCCTAGCCTAGCTTAAAGTCTAGCCTGACTTAAAGCCTAGCCTAACTTAAAGCCTAGCCTATCTTAAAGACTAACCTATCTTAAACCCCAGCCTAGCTTAAAGCAAAACCTTAAAGCCAATCCTAGCTTAAAGCCTAGCCTATCTTAAAGCCTAGCCTAATTTAAAGTCTTGCCTATCTTGAAACCTAACCTATCTTAAACCCTGGACTACCTTAAACACCCCTGTCTGCAGCTGAACTCATGTTTTTTATTTCTTTTGATTAGTGTCGGTTTCTGTTCTGTTGTAGAAGAACAGCCACAGAGGCTCGGGAATCGTTCTGTAGATTTTTATTTTACAGTTGGGTTAAAGGCAGCGTACAGCAAAATTCAAAGCAGAATCAAATGCAAAGTCCATGTAGAATCATATGCAGAGTCCAACAATTTGAGATTACACCAGTGTTTTAAATCATCCCAGAGTGGGTGTTATGCCCTGTATGAAAAAAGCTATTGTGAAGAAGTGCGAAATGTGACCTTGGCCAAAATGTAACGTTATGTCTGAGAGTAAGAAATGACACTGTCTTGTGGGAAACAGAACATTTTGTAAGCACTGTAATATATTTGTATATTGTTCACATTAGCATCATTAGCATATCACTAATAGCAGCTGAACATGTTACTGCCTGCTCTTAATTTAAAGCCACAGTGTGTTAGCCAAAAAATAGACACTTGTCTTTTAGTCCGTTTGGACTTATATTTGAACGGGGGCCACTTCCTGATTCCACGGAACTGTGATTCCTTTGTTAATACAATTCCATGGTATGGCATTAACGCTGATCTGTCTCTATGGGAAATGTTAGTGCTTTGTGTTTCTAACCTTCCATTTCCATGGAAAGTTACAAACTGTACCTTTAAGAACATCAAAGCATTTTATTTTGGTAAAGAGTGAAGTAAATATGTGACACATTTAAAATAAAAACACAAGCAGAGCAGCCATTTTGAGTCCGAAAACACAGGCATCACTTTAAATCATTTAGTGATCAGCGTCAAAATGATGACTCCAGACAAATGAGATTTCCTTAAGAATATTTCCCAGTCTCTCAATTGGAAAAAGACCAACAAAAACAGCAGCGTCTGAGCGAATCTGTCAGGAACATGTGCTCTGTCTGGAACATGCGCGGAGTGTCCTCTGTCAGTTTGAGGTGTGTCCTCTGTCGCTCTGAGGTGCGTCCTCTGTCGCTCTGAGGTGCGTCCTCTGTCGCTCTGAGGTGCGTCCTCTGTTGCTCTGAGGTGCGTCCTCTGTCGCTCTGAGGTGCGTCTCTGTCAGTCTGAGGTGTGTCCCAGACTTTAGATAAACTTAACGTCGCTTTTGACACAAGTCTTTTATTCTGTAAAACACTCATTCAAATGTCCCTCTGCAGCCTCAGTCTCCCAGAGTGCACCTGGAGGGGTCCTTCATGCTGGCGTAAACACGGAGTCGTCCACACCACTGCTCGACTCAAAAACAAAAGTAAGCAGCACATATTTAACTACTGTAAATAAAACACATCTAATCCTTTTAGAGGGGTGTTTAAACTAATATAAAAACCTGTTTAGTTTCCAAAAAACCTTCCAATCATTATTTTCAATATAAATGCAGGGCTCTTGGGGGCCCCATGGTGGCCTCGTCTGTGTATAAGAACGAGCAGCCAAACGTCTGCACTCTGAAACTTTTGTCCAGTGATAGAATTTAATTTTTATTTTACTATTTTCTAATGGAGGGGATGCTACTAATGCAGCAGATAATGCCACCAGGCCAAGCTCCAGGTCACATTGGTGGAATGGAGTGTTTTTCGAAATAAAAACATAATTATTAAAAAGTCTACATGTGATGTTTTTAAGTTTCCTGAGGACACAGTGCTGTGTTTGTTCACATCTCTGGCCCATAATGCACGAAATGAGACTCTGTAACATCCCAGTACGACTCGTCTGTGCGTCACCAGCAAAATGAGTCACCCTCCAAAACATTTGTTTTCATTGACAACGTATTTCCTTCTGGAGCCACCCCCGACACAGCAGCAGGGTTTACTACAGCTGTACAGAGAGGAGGAGGAGGAGGAGGAGGAGGTGAGAGAGAAGAGAGCAGAGAGGAGAGAGGAGCAGGGTTTACTACAGCTGTACAGAGAGGAGGAGGAGGAGAGAGAGAGAAGAGAGGAGAGAGGAGAGAGGAGCAGGGTTTACTACAGCTGTACAGAGAGGAGGAGGAGGAGGAGAGAGAGAGAAGAGAGCAGAGAGGAGAGAGGAGCAGGGTTTACTACAGCTGTACAGAGAGGAGGAGGAGGAGGAGAGAGAGAGGAGAGAGGAGCAGGGTTTACTACAGCTGTACAGAGAGGAGGAGGAGGAGGAGAGAGAGAGGAGAGAGGAGCAGGGTTTACTACAGCTGTACAGAGAGGAGGAGGAGGAGGAGGAGGAGAGAGAGAGAAGAGAGCAGAGAGGAGAGAGGAGCAGGGTTTACTACAGCTGTACAGAGAGGAGGAGGAGGAGGAGAGAGAGAGGAGAGAGGAGCAGGGTTTACTACAGCTGTACAGAGAGGAGGAGGAGGAGAGAGAGAGGAGAGAGGAGCAGGGTTTACTACAGCTGTACAGAGAGGAGGAGGAGGAGGAGAGAGAGAGGAGAGAGGAGCAGGGTTTACTACAGCTGTACAGAGAGGAGGAGGAGGAGGAGAGAGAGAGAAGAGAGCAGAGAGGAGAGAGGAGCAGGGTTTACTACAGCTGTACAGAGAGGAGGAGGAGGAGGAGAGAGAGAGGAGAGAGGAGCAGGGTTTACTACAGCTGTACAGAGAGGAGGAGGAGGAGGAGAGAGAGGAGAGAGGAGCAGGGTTTACTACAGCTGTACAGAGAGGAGGAGGAGAGAGAGAGCAGAGAGGAGAGAAGAGCAGGGTTTACTACAGCTGTACAGAGAGGAGGAGGAGGAGAGAGAGAGGAGAGAGGAGCAGGGTTTACTACAGCTGTACAGAGAGGAGGAGGAGAGAGCAGAGAGGAGAGAGGAGCAGGGTTTACTACAGCTGTACAGAGAGGAGGAGAGAGAGAGAAGAGAGCAGAGAGGAGAGAGGAGCAGGGTTTACTACAGCTGTACAGAGAGGAGGAGGAGGAGGAGGAGAGAGAAGAGAGCAGAGAGGAGAGAGGAGCAGGGTTTACTACAGCTGTACAGAGAGGAGGAGGAGGAGGAGAGAGAGAGAGAAGAGAGCAGAGAGGAGCAGGGTTTACTACAGCTGTACAGAGAGGAGGAGGAGGAGGAGGAGAGAGAGAAGAGAGCAGAGAGGAGCAGGGTTTACTACAGCTGTACAGAGAGGAGGAGGAGGAGGAGAGAGAGAGCAGAGAGGAGAGAAGAGCAGGGTTTACTACAGCTGTACAGAGAGGAGGAGGAGGAGAGAGAGAGGAGAGAGGAGCAGGGTTTACTACAGCTGTACAGAGAGGAGGAGAGAGGAGAGAAGAGCAGGGTTTACTACAGCTGTACAGCCAGGAGGAGGAGAGAGAGAAGAGGAGAGAGGAGCCGGGTTTATTACAGTGTGTCAGAGAGGAGGGAGGAGAAAGAGGGAGGAGGGAGGAGAGAGGAGAAAGAGGAGAGGAGGGAGGAGAAAGAGTAGAGGAGAAGAAGGAGGAGGGAGAGGAGCCGGGTTTATTTCAGTGTGTCACCAGGGAACAGGAGGGAATGAGAGCGACGAGAGGGGAGAACTACAGCTGTGTCAGAGAGGGGAGGAGAGAAGAAGGGAGGAGAGGAAAGAGGAGAGAGAAGAGAGGAGAGAGGGGAGCAGCTGAGGCCTGGGCATCTGTTCCTGATGCCACCTGGAGTCCTCCCTGGGGAGGTGTTCATGTCCCACCAGGAGGAGGCCCCGGGGAAGACCCAGGACACTCTGGAGGGACTATGACTCTCGGCTGACCTGGGCTTTAGGGTCTCACCGGAGGAGCTGGAGGACGTGTCTGGGGTGAGGGAGGTCCGGGGATGTCTCTGCTTAGACTGTTGCCCCCGCGACCCAGCCCCAGAGAAGAGGAAGAAAATGGATGGACTTTCATTTGAACTAAATCATAGTTTATTAGATCCAATCATCTTAGTGTCTGTGTTGTTCAAATGATCAATGAGTTTCTGGGGATTTATTTTTTTGACACAGGCTAAACCTGGACCTAAACCTGGACCTAAACCTGGACCTAAACCTGGACCTAAACCTGGACCTAAACCTGGACCAGACGAGGACCGACCCAGACCCAGACCAGCCTCGGCCCCTCTCCCAGGACTCACTGCCCAATCACAAACCTGTATTTATCAGATATTTGCATGTTTTTACTGTAGTGAAAACACAGCTCAGGGTTTTACAAATGTCTTATATTTATTTGTATTTATTTTTGTTGCTTGTTCTTCAGTAGTTTATATCAAACTGGAGCTGAAAAATCACATGAGCCTCAGGAGCGGTGTTTTACACTTTTCTCTCAGTTTGAACCAAAACGATGATGTGATGAAGAAATGCCGTGTTTTCATTTTAATTTACGGTCAATTATAAAAAGGCAGTAAATATGAAAAGAGCCTGTTTCATAAATGTTCTTCAGATTATCTCTTATATAAAGTGAAGTTCTAACTGTATTTACGGCTCCTAAACCCAGTTCACTGAACATGTCGAGTATGTGCAACCAAACACTGCCCCTGGTGGTCAAACAATGTCACTACAAACAAGCCCGACTGTTTCTGTCTTTTATTCATGAGCCGCACGTGTCACATCCTGTAAACATACACGTGGACAGTATGTCAGATATACAGCAGACAGGCAAACACGAGACACAAGACAGGACCCGCCTGAACGAGACCTCCGCCCACTCACCACCACTCACCCCGGGATCTCCGCCCACTCACCTCACTCACCTCACTCACCTGAGGACCTCCGCCCTCTCACTCACCTCACTCACCCCAGGACCCCCACCCACTCACCTATACTAAGACTTAAGCTGTAAGAGCAGAGAGAGGAGGAGGTGGAGGAGATGTAGGAGGTAGAGAGGAGGAGGTGGAGGAGGTAGAGAGGAGGTGCAGGGTTTGGGAGCAGGGAGTTTCCCGCTTCATTTGTTCATTGTTTAAACAAAAAACACCTTTAAAAACATGATATTTTGAAATGCTCTAAAAACGGAAAACAAAGAGACACATTTCAAACCAGAACTGAGCCTGAGACGACATCGGCACGTTCAGGCGACATCGGCGTGTTCAGGCGACATCGGTGCGTTTTATTGGCCAGTGATGTTTAAACTGACCCTCGTCCAGACTCTGTGACTCAGCTCTTCCTTTAATCACTAATAAAAATGATCAGGTTCAACATTTGTGCTTTTACCTTCTGGATATTTCATGTAGTTTAATCAACAGGGAAATCTGACCCTTGACCCCTCTGGGACTATGACATCATCACATTCTTAAACCCGTCAGCAGATTCAGTACACTTTAAATACACGATGCTCTTGTCGATCATTACTTATTGTTCATGCTTCATTTGTTTGGATTCAGCTTTCTGTTAAATGCAACATTTTGATAAATATAAAAACCGCTTTCCCCAGTCAAACAATGTAATATTTAGTCTTAAATTGTTAATCACTATGACAACAGTCCTTATCTGTCGTTGTTCTGCACCCCCTGAACACAGCAGGGCTTCACATTACATCAACACATCATCAGTTACATCAGGTTCCTTCAGTTATAGATGAATTCAAGTCATTGTTTGCCTTATAACACAGGAGATATATATAAAAATTCTATTGATGTTATTTATGTAACTGGTCCAAAAAAGATTTAAATGAATAAATAAAACAGTGTCAGTGCAGTCGTCAGAACAGTGTAAAAAACAGAAACAAAACAAAAACATTTCAAGTCAAATTCAACATAAAGATCTCTTAAAACCATAGACTGTAAATATAAATCTTTATACTGACTTCTTAAAACGCTCATTTCATTTATGATAAACATAAACCCGTGTTTTAGAGCTGGAAGCGTTGTTATGATCAGATCAGACCCACTTCACTCAGATTCTGAAAACAGTCGTTCTGATTCACACAAAAATAACTTCAAATAAATTAGTGTCTGTCAAAGCTGCAGTGAGCTTCAAAGAACTGATATAGAGGAGCGGACAGAGCCATTATAGAGGAGAGGACAGAGCCATTATAGAGGAGAGGACAGAGCCATTATAGAGGAGAGGACAGAGCGGTTTGTGCATGAATGCTAATGCTAAATATGCTGCTAACCCATTTATTTACTCCAAATAATGAAACACACAAAACAGGCTCAGATCACAAACAGTTTATCTCTAATTTAAGACCTGAAACGTCACTTCAAATTGTATCAGGTGAAAAACAAGTAAATGTATTTTAAATCAAACTGAACCATGTCAATAATGAAGCGACTCAAACTCTGTGACTATCTCAATCTCACCAAATATGAGTTTTAATGTTTCTAATCGTGGCCTTTTCAAAGACACCTAAAGCTACACTTCATCCTGAAGACACTAACCCCAGAACTGACCTACAAAATGGTGAACATGACCAAACTGTATCTTTGGGCAGGGGCGGCGCCAGAGGGAAGCTTGAGGTGGTGGTGGTGGGGGGGGGACCTCAAGGGGGGGGGCTTGAGGGGGACTCGCCTCCCCTAGACTGGTCAATGCACCCCCACAGCTCCCCAAAGTCTGTTGCCCCACTTTCATAGCACATCCCGTCTTGATTAAATTGAGACTCCAAAAAAAAAAACCCTATTAGCTTTTATAAACCACTACAGGTGCTAAAGACATTTAAGCTAGTTAAAAACAGCAACTCAAATGCGGCAGGGCTGGGGCTCCATTGTTAAAAGGCTCTATACTAACAAGTTAAGTGAGCACCCACATTAGCGCTCCCTTAGCTCCTCCTCCTTATTTCCTCCTTCTTAGTGCCCCCTTGGCTCCTCCTCCTTAGCACCCCCCTTAGCTCCTCCTCCTTAGCGTCCTCTTAGCTCCTCCTCCTCAGTGCCGTCCCCGCCTTTAGGACCTAACTAAAAATAGTTGAAATGGCTATGACTGTTTCAATCATTGTTAAAAACTAATGAACAACTGACTTCCTTATTTATGCATCACATGACCAGGCCTCTTCTCTGCACTGATTGGTGGGTTCAGGTTTGGGGACAATGAAGGAGGACAGTAGTTGCACACATACCTACAGTACTTAGAGTTATATTTAGTCTTTAATATCAGTTTGATCCACTTCAGAAGCGAGTGTCTCTGTTGTAGTCCTCGCTGGAAAGAGCCAGGGGCTTCGGAGCAGGGAACATATAAAGGCAGATGTCTCAGATGTTGCAGATGTCTCAGATGTCGCAGACGTTGCAGATGTAGCAGATGTTGTGGCTGTAGAATCTCATCAGTAAAGAGGTTTCTGTCCTTGACTTTCAAATTCCGACCATGCGTCGTTCAGTTCCATGAAAATCATCTTGGCGTATTGTTCATAGGGCTGACCGGTCGCCTGTGCAGGAAAAAGAAATATACACATAAATAGTATTATCAAAATGAAATAACTCGTGAGTTATATGTAGACCTGTCACAATCACACATTTTGAATCTCAATATATCACTACAGAGAAATGTAACGATAAACGATAATATTGAAACTACTCTATGTAAATTTAACACAGACTGAATAAAGAAGAGACTGAGAGAGTGTGGCGTCACCACAGTGTTTGGTTCCAAATGAAGCTCATCGAGGCTAGAGCAGTTATAGAGGATGATTTGAAGCCCAGGTCCATATTTGGAAATCCAACCACGAGTATCATAGCAACCAAAGAGTCAATCCAATCCAATGCTATAACTCAAACCTGTTGCTAACACGGAGGAGCAATCTCGGGGAAAGAAGACGCCTGATTTGTCTGTTATTAATGTTCATATCTTGATTTACAGACACAACAGTGGAAAAAAAAAGTGTAGATCGGGTTAATACAAACATTTAAGACCAAAATGACGAGTCTGACAGCAGCAGTTACAGAGAGAGGGGACACAGTTTTTACACAGAAAGTGAATTGGAGTCAATGGAGCTAGAAGTGCGCCCATGATCACCTCCTGTTTGGAATGCGGTGGCTAGTAGGTTAGCTATGTCCATTTATATAAACAGTCTATAGTCACTAATTAAGATTTAAATAATACAAGATAATCCCATTAAACTGAACATTTCAAATGGACAGTTTCATTAAATGAGCTGCAACAAATAAATAACAGAATGTACCAATAATTAGCCAGAAAAGAGACGTTCCCTCCACAGCTCAAACCTGATCAAATATGATCAATCCTGATCAAATCTGATCAAATCACAACAAAAACAGCCAAATCTACACAAATTTGCAAAGAAAAAGTCTCATAATAAATATAGACCCAAATAAATATAGTTCATAAACTGAAGGATGAGTCGATGTAGAGATTATTGTGACAGTTATATTCAAATCTCCCTCAATTCTTCATTTTTCAGAACAGAGACGTCCTCAAATGTCCCAAATAACACGGACGACCTCAAATGTCCACAATAACATAGACGTCCTCAAATTTATTTTTTTAATTTATTTATTTATTTGATAGGGACAATGCACATTAATGAACATCTGTTGTAAACAAATGTAAATATGCCGGATTATAGCTACAGAGCTAATTTACATCTGCAGTCCCCAGGCAGGTAAAAAGTACAACAAATACATCACATTAGTACAATATACAAGAGTTAAAAAGTGAGAAGTAGAGTAAAAAAAAAAAAAAAAAAGGTAAGAAAAGTAAGAAGGGAGGTCCATGTATTGATTAGTGATCACATGACTGATTTGATTTCAGCCAGAGTTTGAGTTGAGTTTTAAAAGTGGATAATGTGGAGCACTCTCTTATTTGAAGTGGAATGCCGTTCCAGATCTTACTCGCCTTCACAGAAAGAGCATTTTGTCCAAAGGCAGTTTTTCTATAGGGCACCTCACAGTCTCCTCTGGACGAGGCCCTGGTCCTCATGCTTCGGGTGTTTTTTGTTTTGAAAAGCTCTGACATGGGAGGCGGGGCTAATCCATGTAGCACTTTGTAGATAAAACATGCATATTTAAAATGTTTAAAATTATCAAAACTAAAAAGATTATGCTTTTTTAAAATATTACAAACATGGAAATCAAACCAGAGCAAATCCAGGTATGAACATAGCTAAACAAAAAACCCAAAATGAGGCTGTATGTAAATCGTGTTAATTCCTCGATTCAAGAGGGTTCAAAGGTCGTGCTGTGAGACTGATTGGCACCTATTGATCTGATCTAATCCACTCAGTTTTGTAATGATTTACTTCAGACTCAATGGGTGAATGGGAGGTGATAGAGACAAAACTGCTCTCTGATTGGCTGGAGTCTCAATATCTATGAGGACATGATGCCTCAGGGCCCAAACGTGAAAGTTCCAGTATTTACCAGAAGTCAACTTAGACGACAGCAGACGACAACAGGTAAGAACAAAAACATTTTTATATCGATACCACATAATGTAAAGAAAATAATTTTGGGTGATTCTTTCTAATTTATTTTTATGAATCCACTTCTTAAAGGTAAACTGCTCTTAAGTTTGGACCTGGACCACTTTTTACAGCCCCATGTCTCCAAATGAAATCCTCTGTTTGCTTCTTCACATTCTGGTGTGTGGCGCAGCCGCACAGAGCCAAACGAAACCTCAGGACGATGGCATGAATGGCATGAATATTTTCTTGACTATGGCTTGGGAAGTTGCAAACCATATTGGACCTAACTCCAGCTGTTATGTGTGCGGTTTGATGCCTTACACGGCTGGAGAAGGACTCCCTCTCATGGGTCTACCAGCTTCAGACTGCGATACTTGTCATCTCCTCCACGTCCACACGGCGAAATCCTACTCGCACCCAAACTGTCCTCAAGTGCCCAAAATGCGCCCAATAAACTGCTCTGTGCCGTTGAGTAACTGCAACAAGTGCGTCCAGCCGCCCAAACCTGTTCCTGTTCAGCTCATGCCAAAGCCGTTCCCTTGGTGCCTCGAAAACGATGGCAAGACTATCGTAGGTGAATCCAATTGCTTACGTACTTTTAAATGGGACCCTGAACACATCACGAAGGACTTCCCGGCTGTGAAGGCACCTCCAGATCAGTGTTTAGAAGCAGCAGGAGCAGAGCATCTTAGCGACCTAGCACACAGGACAGCAATGTGCTCCATCTCCTCGCCCATTGGCATGTATTGGGTTTGTGGTAGCCTCGCGTACCCGTACCTTCCCATCAATTATAAAGGTAGATGCGGGCTGGCGTATGTGGTCCCGGCTATGCGTATCGCACATAAACTTCCAGAAAAACTCCAAGGAAAGAGAAGGAAACGCGGTGCTTCTGATATCTTTGGCACGCATCACCAGTCTCCTCTGAAAAACGTGCTGGGGCCACTGCTTCCTTTCTACGGGGTGATGTCGGCGTTGGATCAGATTTCAGACTTGTCTCACGCCATAGAGACGATCGCCAATGAAACAGGGAGGGCCTTACAGCTCATGTCCAGTGAGCTAGCATCGGTTCGGTTGCTAGCTTTGCAAAACAGAGCTGCTTTGGATTTTCTGTTAGCAGCACAAGGAGGGACTTGCGCCATCATCGGGCAAGAATGCTGTACGTTTGTGCCCGACTACAACGCCACCATCACAGACATAGTGCATCATTTATATAAAACAGGAGAGTCGCTGGCGCAGACCGACTCTTCTTCTCTCTTCGATTGGCTCACACCCACGTTTGGATCTTTGACTCATCACTTTGTGGAGAGTGTCATTATTCTGGTAGTCATCATTGTGCTTTTGTCCCTGTTTGTTTCATGTGCTAAAAAATTCCTTTGTAATATTTCTTAAAGTGATTTATAAACAATATATATAACGATTAGCGGTGAAAGTTTTGGGCTGATATTTTTGCTAAACATAAATACTAAAAGGATTTGTAAACTTGTTCACAAACTACATATTTGGTAATGGATTAATCGCTATGATGTTTGTCATGTTTTATTTTTAATTGTCCATAATTCATTGGTCAATAAACTGCTCTGCTCTCAAATAGTTTTGAAGAAATTTACTTTACTCTTAATGATTTAAAAAAAAAAAAGAAAAAAAAACAACTCCAAAGAGTATTTTCTTCAGATTACATTTGAGTTTTGCAGGTTCTCCCTCAGCATGAGGTGACATCATAGTCTGTATATATTAAAGGACATAGCTAACCCGTTAGCCGCCATGTTGCAAACAGGAAGTGATTATGGGTGCACTTCCGGCTCCATTCACTTTCTGTGTAAAAACTGTGTCCCCTCTCTCTGTAACTGCTGCTGTCAGACTTGTCATTTTGGTCTTAAATGTTTGTATTAATCCGCTCTACATGATCCTGGGGTTTTTATTTCACTATTGTGTCTGTAAATCAACATATGAACATTAATAACAGACAAATCAGGCGTCTTGTTTGCCCGAGGTCACTCCTGCTAGCGTTAGCAACAGGTGTGACCAGTGGTGCGGGCGGGAAGGGGCATTATCTTCATCAGCCTTGTTTCAGATTGGCTCTTTGGTTGCTATGATACTCACGGTGAGCTCTTGAACTCTGCTCCAAATTGGCCCCTATAACTGCTCCAGCCTCGATGAGCTTCATTTGGAGCTGAACACTGTGGGTGACGTCACACTCACTTCTTTACACAGTCTGTGGTTAGACTGTGCAGCACAAGTGCATGGAGTTCAACATTATGTAGATATTATATAACAGAACGACACATTTGACCATTAGAACTGTCACATTAAACATGATTCATAGGAGGTTTTGTAGCTTTCTTTTCTCTTTTCAATAATACTTGAAAAGGCATGAGCTGTTTTCTCACATGTTTCCACACACACACACACACTTATTATACATAAAGTACGTGCTATTTTTGTTTGTGCTATATATTTGCACATTCCTTCTTTTATGAAATGTTGTTCTATGACAAAGGCAAATGAACCTGATGAGATGTTTTGATGTAGATTTTTAAGGACCCGATGTGAATTGATACCAGCGCAGAGTCGGAGAATGGCTCTAATTCCTTAAACACAGTGAACTGATTCCATAGATACAGCAGTGTTCTGTAACTGTTATTTCTGCTTCAGACTGAAGCTTTGGATGAAGAAGTTTAAACATTATGACATAAACAGCAAAGATGCACTGGTCTGACTCTGGTGTCAGATATCGGCTCCAAATATTGGTTCTTTTGATATCCTGTTGGACATTTAAACTGATGTAATGAGAGATTTACTAGTCGTATTTGGACCAGAAAGTCTCAGAATGTTTGAACTTTTATTTACACAAAGTTGTTTGGTCGTTACTTGAGAAATAATAACAGCTCCATAAACATGTGGATCGATTTGGTCTTATTTTATTTTATTTAAATAAAAGCTGTTTTCAGTCTCTGCTCTGGTATCGATCCATATCAGCAGATATTAAAGCTACAGTATCAAAATCAGTATCAGAACTGAAAAAAGCTGAATCGGTGCATCAGTGCATGTAAATAGTCATTTTATTAAAGGCCCAACCAAGATATCACCTGAAACAATATTGCCTGAACCGATATCATGGAGCCGATCCCTGATCCAGCACCATTGTCTCCAGATGCGAGATGAGAGAGTGTTATGTAAATTTATGTTATGCAGAAGTTAAACTGGACTGTTCCATGCAGTTATTAAACTTAAGTTTAAAACACTTGTTTCTGGTTTATATAAGTAAATCATTTCCTGTTTTTTTCCACACATCACGTGAGTCTCACCTTATCCGGATGCACGACAAGGACGGCCTTCCTGTACACCTTCTTCACCTGCTCTGGGGTCACGAGGTCGGCCATGCCCACGGGCTTCCAGCGAGTTTCCCCCTCCCACAGCACGGTGTGCATGGTGGACAGGAGCGCCCGAATGTTACGCTCTTTACCCTCGATCCAGTCCAATATCTGATCAAACCAGAGAGACTCATGAGAATTGATCAAACCAGAGAGACTCAAAAACTGACCAAACCCGAGAGACTCGTGAGAATTGATCAAACCTGAGAGACTCATGAGAACTGATCAAACCAGAGGGACTCATAGAAACTGACATATTTATAAATTAGATTTTGAAGTCCAATATAATTCTAATGATTTTAACAAATATCTGAACTATCTCTTTTTGTTATTTATTTTACACACGCACACACACACTAGACTTGTCTTGATCTTAAAGCCACACTCTGTACCTTTACACGTACACACATACACACACACTAGCCTTGTCTTCATATTAAAGCCACACTGTGTACCTTTAGTTTCTCTGGGTCCATCTCTTTAGCCAGCTCCTCCTTCCTCATCTCTGCGATCGTCCTGGGCCCTTTCTTCTCTTTGGTCCCAGCGAAGCCCTGCCCACTCAACAGGTCATCAAAGTTCGCTTCAGATACTTTGGGCTTCGCTCCTGGACAAATGACATAGAGAAAGTCTGGATGCGTTCAAGTCCCACAGACCTGACTATACTCAGCCGATACTGAAGCGATACTGAGCCTATACTGAGACAGTACTGAAACAACAATACTGAGCTAATACTGAGGCGATACTGAGACAATACTCAGCCGATACTGAGAAGATAATGAGCCGATACTGAGACAACAATACTGAGGCAATATTGAGCCGATAGTGAAGCGATACTGAGACAAGACTGAGACGATACTGAGGTGATACTGAGACACGTAGACTAAACTCTTTTAAAATGCAAGGGGTTTGATAAATAAAGTTTTAAGATACAGAAGGTGTCAATGATCCACAGCAAAAGCCGAAGTTAAATCTGTCACTGGACAAAATGTTGTAGGAGTAAAGACAAAACATCTTCACTCTTACAACATTTATATTAGCTTAAAATCAGTTTTCCTTTACCGTATGTTATCGTATGTTACTGTATGTTACTGTATGTTACCGTATGTTATCGTATGTTACCGTATGTTACCGTATGTTACTGTATGTTATCGTATGTTACTGTATGTTACTGTATGTTACTGTATGTTATCGTATGTTACCGTATGTTACCGTATGTTACTGTATGTTACTGTATGTTACCGTATGTTACCGTATGTTAGCATATAGCGGGGGTGTGTAGTTGAACCCAGAACATTAATATTAGCTTAAACATCTGTTTTCCTTTCCTTCCCACGTGTGAGACTGACCCATGCCGGCCTGTGCTTTGCCCGCTGCGCTGGGCGACCCTCCTCCCATGAACACGTTGTAGTTGGGTCTGTTTTGTGGCGAGGTGTGGGGCACAGAGGCGTGGCTCGGGCTGGGTTTGGGCTGAGGTGCGGAGCCTTGTGCTTGCCATCCGGCCCCTCCTCCTGCCCCTCCCCCTCCGGGCTGCCAAGATGGGAACCCCGCTCCCGTGTGGGGGTGCCAGGCTCCGGCGTGCTGCGGCGAGGGAGGAGGTCGCGACGGCGAACCCATCGGGGGGAAGGAGGGGGTGGAGCCAGTGGGAGTAGTGGGTTTACTGGAAAACCCTGAGCCTCCTGAAGCAGAAACACAGAGATAAACAAACACATTCTGCCCCTCGTTTGCAAAAGAAGCTTCTGAACATTTGAACATGGTGCATTTGACTTTTACTGCAACTACTTTCATTACTTTTTTGGTGTTTTGAATTGTGCGATGTATGTGCGAAGTATGAAGTTTAAGGTTAAGGGTTACTTTATTGTCCCTGTGGTGAAATAGAACAGAATAACATAATCACAAATATTACTGGGTCAAACTGTGGTCATACTGAACAGTCAAGCTGAAACACTGTATCACCACAGCGGCGATGTCTCTTGTGTGGAGCTCGGACTCACCACCAGGGGGCAAACCAAATGGACTGAGAGACATTCGAGTTTCAAACATAAAATATGAACATTAAGTGCCATTATTTGAGGCACATGAAGTGGCGGGCAAACCCAGACCCAGGTCAATTACAGTGGTCACTACAGAGGTCACTACAGTGGTCACTACAGAGGTCACTTAAACCCGTTCATGTGGTCCCCCTGACCATTCTGTCTCTTGCCTTTTCATCTATATTCTCTGGACGACCTGCAGGGGGGAGTATTGGACCCTCTTCCTATTCATTTACATTAGAGGGGCCCATATGAGGGGCCCATATGAGGGGCCCATATGAGGGGCCCATGTGAGGCTTCTTGCCCCAGGCCCTTAAATTTGCCTGAGCCTAGTCCTCTGTTTGTTCTGTTTGACACAGAAGGTTCTGGAATGAGGTCCAGTCCCACAAACCCACTGTCCTCTGGAATATTCATGATCTTTCAGAACAAAATATAAAACTTCAGCCTCAGACACCTCAGATTCGGGTTTAGTGCTGCTTCTTTCTGCCCACAATGGGAGAAAGTCCCATGGCAAACTGGAGTTAAACCCTGGAGTTAACCCCTGGAGTTAAATGTTGGAGTTAAACCCTGGAGTTAAACCCTGGAGTTAAACGTTGAAGTTAAACCCTGGACCTTTGCTAAAGGATTTCCACATCATCATCAATACAGCACTTAACCTGGCCCCCCTTTCTACTCTAGTACTTCTACTACTACTACTACTACTACTGAAGATGTGAGACAGGCCTCTACTTTGACAATGTTTAAATCCAGGCTCAAACGTTTCTGTTTAGCTGTGCATACGACTGAAAGGGTTTTATTCTGCCTCTTCTCTTTTAATGTTCATTTTATGATGATTATTTATGCTTTTAATTGTTATATTGTGATTTTAATGTATTTTTTATTCTGTAAAACACTTTGAATTACTCTGTGTATGAACTGTGCTGTACAAATAAACTTGCCTTGTCTATTAAATATACAACATTTTTAGTAGATTGATTTAACTTTTTCTTTACATAATTCTATACACTCATATATCTGATGTGTTTGTGTATAAAATGTAGAAAGTAGTACAAATAAAGAAAAAGCACACTGAATGAGGGAGTGTCTTTCTGTATACAATATCTTTAATACGCTCAGAGCACTTATGTTCTGTGTATTGTTATTCATATCAAAAGTATTTGAACATGAACATACCCAGGTTGCCGATGTCAGCGAAAGGGTCTAGCGTGTTGTTGTGGTGGGTGGGGGTGCTGTGGACGGAGCCGGTGGGGCTGGTGGTGGCCGAGCGGCTGCCCATGCCAAAGCCCCCTGAACATGTGAACATTTAAGAACAGTAAAACATGTGAATGTTTAAGAACATTAAAACATGTGAATGTTTAAGAACAGTAAAACATGTGAATGTTTAAGAACAGTAAAACATGTGAATGTTTAAGAACAGTAAGTACATCATGTTTGATCATGTGATATGGAACCAGTGTCACAGCAAAAGTCCCTTTCATGGGAATTTCAATACCAATAAATGTTATTATGGTGACTACACCATCTGGACATGTTTAAGTGGATACCTGTGCTTGTGGTGGCCGGCTTGTTCCAGTCCCAGCCACCCATGGCGTTCTGCTGCTGTATATTGACGGTGGGCGTGGTCGGGGGAACCGGAGAACTGCGCCCTGGGAAAAAATCAAAATGGAGGTTACTGATGAAGCACGTTCTGACCAAACCCACTTAGTCCAATCATATGACAGCTCTGAGAGGAGATGGAGGGACCATCACCTGTTTGTCTCCATGAAAACGCCACTGTTTCACCTGGAATGTTCCACTGTATGGCATTAAACATATCTATCTTGCATTCATTCTTCAACAGGTGTTGGAGTTATCTGAATATACTTGCATTCTAACTATTACTCCACAGATGTGACCTGTAATTTGATATGGTGGCAGCCCCCTGCTTGTCTCCATGGATGTAGATAACCTTAATGCCGCACTATGAAACATTCTATGCCATATATATATATATATATATATATATATATATATATATATATATATATATATATATATATATAAATATATTATCTCCACAGGCAGTAGCTGCACATATAGATCACATTATCAGAGCCGTGCCTCACACAAAGCGCACACTCAAACACGACCTGTAGCTTCATATACAGTGGATTTGCTTAAATGTTTTAAATAACAGGCTTCATTCACATCATCACACTCCAGCTGATCTAGAGTTTCAAACACAGAGGCAGGTCAGAAGTATAGGGTAGAGTTTGCTATTTGATTGCAGACTTGCTGACCTGGTTATGGTCAATATCTCTGTAATAATTGTGTCTGTTCCACAGACTGTGTAAAGAAGTGAGTGTGACGTCACCCACAGCGTTCAGCTCCAAATGAAGCTCATCGAGGCTTACAGTTATAGGGGTCAATGTGGAGCATATTTGGACGACCGTGAGTATCATAGCAACCAAAGAGCAAATCAGGAGTGAGGCTGTTGAAGGTAATGTCTGCACCGCTGGTTTTACAAGGAGTGGGCGCTTAGCAATGTTGTCAATCTATTAATACAAACATTTTAAAACCAAATGATGAGTCTGACAGCAGCAGTTACAGAGAGAGGGGGCACAGTTTTTCAATAGAAAATGAATTGGAGTCAGAAGCACCCGTCATCACTTCCTGTTTGGAACGTGGTGGTTAGCAGAGTGGATTCTGTTCATATATTTATAAAGTGAATTCCCATAGAGTAAATGCTGGACACAGGCATGACCAGTGTTTGGACACACACCCTCAGTCAATGTTTTTTTTCCTTTATTTTTATAACTTTCTATATTTTATAAACAAACAGAAGACATCAGATATATGACGTAAGATATATGGAGTTATGTGGTAAAGAAAAAAGTTAAATACAAAAATTATAATCAAATCCTCACAGCAGCCACTGTAGAAATGTTTTTCTCTTTGCTCCACAATTCCATTTTTCTTACTTCATATAGTTGATGTCTTCTGTGTGTTTATAAAATGCAGAAAGTCATAAAAGTAAAGGAAATAAATAATATTAAATGAGAGGGTACGTCCAAATGTTTGACCGGTTGTGTAAACTCTAGAAGCAGAGGAGCGGAGTGCACCTCACCCAGAGTTGAGCACTACTGGGGCGCAGAGCGGGCGCAGAGCGGGCGCAGAGCGGGCGCAGAGCGGGCGCAGAGCGGGTGCAGAGCGGGCGCAGAGCTGGTGACAGAAATGAGTCAGGCAGAACGTTACCTGGTCCTAAAAGAGAGCCCATCATGTCCTGGGGCTTTGGCATGGGTCCAGCGCCAAACGGGTCAAAAGCTGCAGGAAAGAAGACACTCCTGAGATTTTTCAATAAGTAAACTTTCATTTATATAAAGTAAAACTGCTGGATCATCTGTGTTTGTTTAATGTTGTTTGGTCTTTGTCTGATCAACCGGTCTCTACCACCTTCTGAATGAACCATAGTCTGTATAAAGAAGTGAACAGAGTGAATGTGACGTCACAACAGTGTCCGGTTCCAATTGAAGCTCATCGAGGATGTTCCATGGAATGGAATTTGGAATTCCAACCGCGAGTATCATAGCAACCAAAGAGCCAATCCAGAGCGAGATTGTTGAAGGTAACGCCCCTTCCCGCCCCCACCACTGTCAATAAAACCTGTTGCTAATGCTAACAGGCACGACCTCGGGGAAAGAAGGTGCCTGATTTGTCTGTTATTAATGTTCATATCTTTACAAACACAATAGTGAAATAAAAACCCCAGGATCATGTAGAGTGGGTCAATACATACATTTAAGACCAAAATGACAAGTCTGAGAGCAGCAGTTACAGAGAGAGGGGACACAGTTTTACATAGAAAGTGAATTGGAGCCAGAGTCGATGGAGCTGGAAGTGCGTCTATGATGCCTTCCTGTTTGGAATAAGGTGGCTAGTAGGTTAGCTATGTCCATTTATATAAACAGTCTATGGTTTGAATGCAAAACTGTCATCATGTCATGTCTCTCTAGAATGTTCTTGTTTTACTCAGAACTAAATACATCACTCCTATTAAGTTAGGTTAAAGCTACATATTTACTTATTTTCCCCATAGTGCAATCTGTCCTCTGCATTTGACCCATCCTTCCAATGCCACTGGGACAACCTGTCAAAAGAGACAAACGAGCTATGCTTTTCTCTGATTGATTAATCCACCTGTCGATCACAGGAGTCCCTAAATGTTTGGGATTTTGTTACTGGGTGGGACTAACATTCTATGTCCTAAAGCTCTAAACTTAACCAAACGAGCAGTTCCTAGACCTGATCCTAACCCTCTCACATGAAATATACAGGTACAAAACATTTGCTAAAAAACAACATAGGAAAGGAATGAAATGCCAAAGATTTAGGGAGTCCTGACAGGATAAGCTTCTAGATCCAAACCCTTAAGACACATTTTTACCCCTTTACTTCTACTTCTGTTTAGACTCGTACCTGGTGCGGGTGAGGGGCAGGGCGAAGCCGTGCTGGGCGGTACTCTTTGTGGAGTGGACTGGGCAGATGACGTGGCACTGGTTGCCCCTGGGGAGGCACCAAACAGGTCTCCGAGTAGATCTGTGGTCCCGACTGCAGCAGAAGAGGAGGAGGACGAGGTGGGGGGAGCACCCATGTCCTCTCCTCCCAGCCCTAGGAGGTCCACGTCCTCCGGGGGGGCAGGCTCGGCCGGGGCCGGGGCTTCTGGTTTGGAGCAGGGGGCGGTGCTGGTGCTGCTCCTCTGACTGGACAGGGACAGCATTTCATCGTCTGACGGCTCGCTCTCCTCCCCTTTGCCTTTGGGTCGGCTTGGCTCTGAAGAAAATAATCACAAAATTGGTGAAAATCTGAATTAGACTTAATAGAAAGCTGCAGAATTGGACCATAGACTGTGTAAAGAAGTGACTGAGTGAGTGTGACGTCACCCATCACGTTCAGCTCCAAATGAACCTCATCGAGGCTAGAGCAGTTATAGCAGCCAATTTGGAGCAGAGTGCCATATCTGGAATTCCGACCACGAGTATCATAGCAACCAAAGAGCCAATCTGGAGAGGGACCATTGAAGGTAACGCCCCTTCCCGGCCACACTGCTGGTTTAGCAGGGTGCGGGTGCTTAGCAATCTGTCAATCAAACCTGTTGCTCATGCTAGCGAGAGCGACCTCTGGGACAGAAGGCGGCCAATTTGTCTGTTATTAATGTTCATATTTTAACCCCAAAATCATGTAGAGCGGTGGCTAGCAGGTTTGTTATGTCCATTTATATAAACAGTCTATGCTAGCAGGTTAGCTACGTCCATTTATATAAACAGTTGATGAATTGGATGCATTAAAAGCATCTGCCTAATTCATCCACATAAACGACTTTAACAAAAAGAGCTTCTATAGAAGGATCCATATTAACATGGACCAGAAAACACCACGTAAGTGCTATGCTAATAGCTCTATGCTAATTCCTCTATGCTAATATCTCTATGCAATTCAAATCTAATAGAACTAGAAGGATTTATTCTACATTCTAAAGCTCTATACACATCACTACAGAGGTTCTTTCTACAGACCACAGCCTCTGTTTAAAGTCTTACCCTCCAAATCCAGTCCCTCCATTTCATCTTCACGGAAGATGAAAACCAAGAGCAGCACATTTCAGTACAAGTTTGTGAATCTGTATAAACTGTAAACAGCGAACTGAACAATTATCAAGTGTATTTTTATTATTTGTTTTGTATTGTGGTATTTTCCTTATGACTTGTGAAACATGAGCTGGATCAGTGCCTCTACAGTATTTTCATTGATCTGTTTCATCGTGGAAACCCTCTGACTAATGTAGGAGTTTACCGGCTATGGCCAGGGCGTCCTGGTGTTCTTGGTGGCAGGAGAACAGGACGTTTGGGCTCAGGTCTTTACAGGGAAACTGCTCCCAGGGAGGAGTCAGGTCCTTCTGTCTGTCCACCGCCTCCACCTCCACGTCCAGAACCACGTGGAATAGCTGAGGATACTTCTCTGGAGCATCACAGGCATCCAGCTCCGGCCTGGTCAACAGGGACAAGATTTAAAGGTCCTATATCATACAAAACTGTGAGCTTTAATCCATATTTTAATGCTGTTACCTCCTCAAAACAGACCTGGAGTTGTGTTTTGTTTCATTCACATGTTTGAGTAACACTTTACTATTAGTCTGTCTACATCTCCAAAGCTCAAACTGCTCTGTTCCACCTTGTGATGTCATGAAGTGGTAGTTTTCAAGTTAACAGCACCTTTTACCTTTAGTTCAGTAGAGATCGGCAATTTCAGTGCAGAAATTATCCAAATGATTCTAGTGAAGGTGTATGGAGTTTAAAAACACAGTGGAGCACTTCCTGTATTACCACATGATGACATCACAAGGTGGAACAGAGTTAAACACAGCTCCAGGTCTGTTTGTGATGAGGAAACCTTAAAGGTCAGAGGTAAGAGTCATATTGGCTTTTAAACTTTTCTAGACAAAAACAAGCTGTATTAAAGACACACAAACCTTGCATATTTAGGCTGAGTTCTTCTCTTAAATTGAAAACACTCCACTCCTGTTCCACCTTGTGATGTCATGTGGTGATACAGGAAGTGCTCCACTGTGTTGTGCACCTTTACCTGTTCTGAAACGCGGGGAGGGACTTACTTGTTAAACTTTAGTACAGTGGTGCCAGGAGTGATGAAGCCGGTGTGGAACTGAATCTGGAATATCTGAGTGTTGGACGTCTGAAGAGCAAAAGAGAAACATTTGAATCAATAAAAGGTCTTTGCAAAGGTAGAAACTGGTCCTCTGCTGGACAAACGATTATCTTTTCAAACTTTCTTTAACCCACGAGTGACGTCATAATCATTAATCGATACTTATGATCATTTAGGCCCATTATAACTGAAACAACAAAAATGTTTCAATTCAAACCTTTTTTCTCGTGGTGGCCATTATCCTTGAGTCATTACATTAAACCAGCTTTTATTTTGGAGTTTCTGTAACCTTGTGTTCTTCTGCGTGTATGTGTGTGTATAAACCCTGTGTGTTCCTCTATGTGTGTGTGTGTGTGTGTAAACCCGTTGTATTCCTCTGTGTGTGGGGGTGTGTGTGGGTGTGTGTCTGAATAAATAAACCCTGTGTTCTCTGCTGCCCTCTGCTGGTCCATGGTCAGTGTCTTGTTTCCAGTTAAGTTTTTGATTGTTGTGTTTAGTTTTGGATTCACTGATTTATGAATGAAAAGAAGAGGCTCACCTTTACTTTTCAAAGTTTACAAAAATACTGCGTGAAAGAATCCATGTTTACGTCTCGGAGGGTGTGTTTGAGTTGTTTTTTGTGTGAAGCACTTTGTTCAGCTGAAGTTCTTTTAAATGTGCTGTAGAAATAAACTTGAACTGAATGTTTCTGAGACGTGCTTGTGTTCTTGGATCATTGTCGTCTAAATTCTGTAATGACGCAACAGTAATGACCTTGGCCTGCAGACGTCCTCCTATAGTCGACCTCATGTGATAAACAGCGATGACCACGTCTCCCTGGACACTCACCCCGAGGTCACAGAGCACTTTACCCTCCTGAACCCGATGCTCCCTGGAACAAAACACAAGCTTTAGATTCAATTAAACAGCATCTGAAGGGTTAAACATCATTATATTTAAAATTTTAATAAAAGATTTACTTTGTTGATGTTTATAAGTGAACTTCCTGGTTGGACATGAGCAGCATTAAGATGTTTGTAGAGGTAATACCATAATGTGCCACAATGTACTAGAATGTGAACGAGGCAAAAACTTGTTATAAATCAATAAGTCTCGTAAAAATAAACACGTTTATTTTGTTAAATGAAGATTTAAACTGTTAAAAGCCTTCAGTGTGTGTAAACAACAGACTGTATAAAGATGTGGACTGAGTGAGTGTGACGTCGCCACAGCATTCGGCTCCAAATGAAGCTCATCGAGGCTAGAGCAGTTATATGGGCCAATTGGAGCTGAGTTTCATATTTGGAATTCCGACTGTAAGTATCATAGTAACCAAAGAGCCAATCTGGAGAGACTGTTGAAGGTAACGCCCCTTCCTGCCCACACCACTGTTTTAGCAGGGAGTGGGCACTTAGCAACACTGTCAATCAAACCTGTTGCTAATGCTACCGGTAGCGACCTCGGGGAAAGAAGGCACCTGATTTGTCTGTTATTAATGTTCATATCTTGATTTACAGACACAATAGTTAAATAAAATCCCCAGGATCATGTAGAGCGGGTTAATACGAACATTTAAGACCAAAATGACGAGTCTGACAGCAGCAGTTACAGAGAGAGGGGACACAGTTTTTACACTTTTGATCACTTCCTGTTTGTAACGCGGTGGCTAGCAGGTTAGCTATGTCCATTTATATAAACAGTCTATGGTGCAAACTGTCTCTGTATTTTGGCGTTTTCAGTCATAATAACAGATGTGGTTAGTTCTTAAACAGAATCCCTCCTCTACGACAAATATTTAGCACAGGTTCAGGTCATAATTATAAAACTTGTGCGATATAACTCTCTGTAACGTGCAGAGTCTGGAGCGGGACATACCTCATCCTCTCATACTCTTGTGCCGTTGTGAAAATCTTGGTCTCCCCGATGAGGACGTCACAAAATGGCCGACAGCCGGTGCGCTGCTTGTTGAAGTAGGGGACAGGACTCATGGTGACCGCTTTAATGAGGAGGGGCTTAGAGTGGGGCAGACTGGGCTTCTCTGACACCATGCTGCACACATAGCCAATGTACCTGGAGGACAAGGGACAGATACATCAATATGTACGGGGACAGTCCAATGAGCAACAGAGACAGTCGAACGAACAACAGAGACAGTCCAACTGAGAACGAGCAACAAGCACTCGAACATCAGAAGAGGACAGATGGTAGAGGGTATATGTGTGTGTGCATCTGTAAAGGTGTGTGACTGTAAAGGTTGTGTGTCTGTAAAGGTGCTGTGCGTCTGACCTGCGGTGGGATGGCCACAGACCGGAGCCTGGCCTCTTGGCACTGAGCAGCTGCATGGCGGGGACCGGGTTTGTCAAGAGACGACAGAAGCAGAACATGGCACAAACCAGAACGCCCGAAGGAGCGCGCCCATCCTGAAACACAGGAGAAAAGCACAGGAGACAGGAGGTTAGTGTCCGTCCTGAAGCACAGGAGACAGGAGGTTAGTGCCAGTCACTGCTAAAGAGCCGCTCTGTGAAGCATCTGGAGTTAAACTGAAGAAATCACTGCAAAATCAAGTGTCAGTTAAAATCAGGGATGCTCTGCTATAACACTGGTGTCAGATATCGGCAGTGATACAGAAAAATGTGCTGGATCAATATCGGCTCCAAATATCGGTTCATTCGACATCCTGGATGAACATATGAACTGATGTAATGAGATTATTTACCGGTCAAATTTGAAGTCCTGAAAGTCTTAGAATGTTTGAACTTTGATTTACACAAAATGTTCTGTGGTAATAAGTAGAACATAACAGCTCGATTAAAACACAGTTCATACGTGAAGTGGCCCTCATCATAATAATCCCAGTCATAGTCATAGTAACAGTCAAATATAACCCGAGCACTGTTTAATCTTTTAAGGGTTCAGGTTCAGTCGTATTGTCGCTGCTTCATTCAGTCAGTGTTATGTTTGTGTAAGAACATTTAAAATCTGTTAAAGATGTACTGTGTTTTTATATAGCACTTTTATGCACTTTGCATCAAGAACCACTCACCCATTGACACACACATTCATACACCACTGTACACAGACACTGGGGGCGAGGGGCATTCATTCAATAACAGCATTCATTTGCAAGAGCTGGAATCGCACCACCAGCCTGTGGGTCAGTGGATCTGACCACTCAACCAATGATGTTTATGATGAGAGCAGGATTCAAACCACCAACCTTCAAATCAGTGGAAAACAACAACAAGCAGGAAGAAGACCTTCCACAAAAAGTTTTATAGTGCAGCTTTAACATGTAAATGATTTGTTTCTGTTGTTAAGTAAGATACAGCACAGGTAGAACACAGATCTAGCACAGGTAGAATACACTGTTTTGGTAGAATGGTGTGAGTTACATTCACTGTGGGGTCACATGAGGTTACAAAGGAGGTATTGTGTAACATGGAGCAGCTAGCCAAGGGGAAATGCCGCTTCACTGAATACAAACCAGCGCCGCTAAAACTGGACCAGCAGACGTGACCCACATATTCAACACTCAGGACCAGATGCAGATTTGTACAAACACGGGTGGTTTCACTCATGCTAGCATTAGTGTGCGTAGCTTACCGAGCAGGTGATGACGCACACATTCTTGGGGTTCTGTTTGAGCCAGTTGTGCATGTTTTTACAGACGGCAAAGAGGTTGTGCAGACTAGGGGCCTGTCGGGAGGGCCAGTTACACTCGGAGACCTGCAGAACACAGGAGAAGCAGATCAGAACGCGACATTTGCACAGAGAGAATGTCTGGGATTTCAATACTTTTGGAAAATATTAGCAAAAAAACAGTAAAACTGGTTTGAAAATTTAAAATAGTCCTTTGACGGTGAAGTAACCTGTGTGCAGACTGAGATAAAGTCACATTTTTAAAACACAGTACTCTGATTGGCCCATGTACTAGAACACATTTTAATTTGGGTATTCAGTATTCTGTAACTAAACACATTTTCAAAGTGTTCATCCATCTCTAGTGCTGGCTGAGTCGTCTACAAAATCAACCACAGACAGGACGCCATCTTGGTCAGGTCATCTCCAGTCTCCAGTGTCCTCTGCACTGTTCACTTGAAGTTCTTAAATACATTTTGTAAGACCACTGTTTGATATATGAAATTATGTACATGAAGTCTCCTTAAATTCAATTCAAAATATTTTTGCAGGGCTGAACAAAACTAAAATCTAACTATGAAACAAAACAAACACACACCAAGAGAACGTCATAATCGTTAGGTAATTAAAACATAAATATAAATCTGCCCGTTGAACACCTCATGCTTTTCTCTGATTGGCTAATGCTCTTGTCACTCGTGTCAATGGACAGATGTGTGTCGCGTAGTGTCAGTGTTTCCTGGCCAGGCACAGTTGGCGCTCACCCTGTTGGAGAACTTGGCGCCACGGTAGTTCCGCTGTGACAGGTTGAAGACGGTGTAGTGGTCAGCATGGCGACTGTCCAGGAACGAGCGCATGTCCTCCACATGGTTCTGGTAGCCAATCTGCACCGACTCAGCTGGGTAGGTCATCACTGGGCAGGAACAGAGGTCAGAGGTCATGGTACATCATCAATGGGCGGAGGTCAGAGGTCAGTTTTTTACTCATTACAAAATAGATCCTATTGTCGTGTATAATTGTTATTATCCTGCAAGTAACGACTGAACAGCTTTGTTTGAATAAAAGTTCAAACATTATGAGACGTCCTTGGCCACATCAGTCTGTAAATACTGTAAAGACTGTAAAGACTCAACATCAAATTAAAGACCCAATCTGGATATCGATTGAACCAATATCATGGGGCTGATACTCAACCCAGCAAAACTCCCTGGATCAACGCTGGTATGGGTGCATCCCAAGGCAAAGGGACCCCTGATCCTGCCGCTGTCAGATGGGGCGAAGCCGGCTCTATGAGTTCAAACATGAGTCAAAGAATATACCTATAATATTACCTATGATCCTGGATGTGATGTAAGCGATGTCCAGCTCTCCTTTGGTGTATCTGCAGGAAACAAGCGCAGGGTTTAACACAGGGTTTAACACAAACACAGGGTTTCACACACACACACAAGGTTTCACACAAACACAGGGTTTAACACACACACAGGGTTTAACACAAACACAGGGTTTAACACACACACAGGGATTAACACAAACACAGGGTTTAACACAAACACAGGGTTTAACACACACACAGGGTTTAACACAAACACAGGGTTTAACACAAACACAGGGTTTAACACAAACACAGGGTTTAACACAGGCTTCAGTGATAATGTGACAGAGATTTGTTTATATTTAGGAAGGAAAAGTACACAACATTTTGTACAACCAGGACTAGACCAAGACGCTGAATTACACCTGGACTAAGTCATGAGTAAACTGATGAACTACAGCCACCAGGGGAGTAGCACCAAACTTTGGGCCCTAGGTAAAAATCATCTTAGGGGCCCACACTACACATATCGTCTTATGAAAAATGCACATTACAGAGTCAGGGAGGGGCCCCTCCCTGCACTGGGCCCTGGATAAACAGTCCTCTTTACCCCCCTGTCTGTCATTCAGAACCCCCCCTCCCTCTGTCCCACGTGGTGTTGTCTCTGGGTTGGTGTCTGGACAAAAGTCCTCGTCGTCCAGGTAAACAAACAAACAGGTCAGAGAAGTTGAATTATTCAGGAGCTGGAGCCTTGAATACAGGCGAAAAATACACAGTGACATGGAGCTGCTGTCAGACCCAGGCAAGCTGCACAGAGAGAAAACTACCACTGTTGTCATAACGATTACCTATTTAAATGATCTAATATTTAGTAAAAAAATATTAGATCATTTCAGCGGGAAAAAGTCCTCAAATGCTGCATATAGTGTAAACAGAATGCTGCAATTCAGAAAAAGCCCATAAACTGTTGACAGCAGTAGATACAAAAACTGCGTAGACTCCAATAGTTCTCTGATGTAACCTGTACGACCTGTATCTGTACCTACACCTGTATCTGTACAAGGATCCTACGTTGCACTCAACACTTCAGAACTGGGACTAAACTCCATACACCCATTTTCTTCCTCTTATCTGGGGCCGGGTTGCGGGGGCAGCAGCCTAAGCAGGGGCTCCCAGACTTCCCTCACCCCAGACACGTCCTCCAGCTCCTCCGGTGGGACCCCAAGGCGTTCCCAGGGCAGCCGAGACACATAGTCCCTCCAGCATGTCCTGGGTCTTCCCCGGGGCCTCCTCCCGGTGGGACATGCCGGGAACACCTCTCTAGGGAGGAGTCCAGGAGGCATCCTGAACAGATGCCCGAGCCACCTCAGCTGACTCCTCTCGACATGGAGGAGCAGCGGCTCTTCTCCAAGCTCCTCCGGTGTAACCAAGCTCCTCACCCTATCTCTAAGGGAGCACCCAGCCACCCTGCGGAGGAAACCCATTTTAGCCGCTTGTATCTGCGATCTTGTCATTACCCAAAGCTCATGACCATAGGTGAGGGTAGGAACGTAAATTGCCCGGTAAATTGAGAGCTTTGCCTTTCGACTCAGCTCCTTCTTCAACACAACAGACTGATACAGCGACCGCATCACTGCAGACGCTGCACCAATCCACCTGTCAATCTCCCGCTCCATCCTTCCCTCACTCATGAACAAGACCCCGATGGGACTAAACTCTTAAGATTATAAACTATAATGCAGCTTCTGGGCCATTTGCCTTTTACAAAACTTGAAGTAAACTCTGAATTGCTTTGAGCGTCAGGACCCTCCCTTCTGCTGTGTCTCTGTTGTCTCCGCCTCCTTCTCTGTCGTCTCTCCTCCGACCTGGCGTCGGCTTACCTGATCTGGCAGCTGGCACACTTTTTCTCTTTACCTGCAGTACAGAAGCCTGCTTTTTCCTCGCCAGTCCATCATTGATACTTCTTCAGTTTGTGTGTGGCTCCACAAAGCAAGTTCACTTTTTCACCTGTCTACCTGCTAGCCAACCTGATACCCACCTGCCCCTGTGGACCCCTCAGCCTGATACCCACCTGCCCCTGTGGACCCCTCAAACTCATTCTTCATGAATGTATTCTAAACATCCTAATTATAAAACCACTATCACAAATTCCTGAGGCCAAAGCAGAGTCGGAAATGCTAACAATGACTAGCATGCTAATACCGCACTTCCTGAATCTCAGACAATACAACGCTTTAGTTCAGTCCTGGTTCAGTCCTGGTTTAGTCCTGGTTTAGTCCTGGTTTAGTCTTGGTTTAGTCCTGGTTTAGTTCTAGTTTGATCCAGATTAAACCTTTCACCTCTTCACGCTCAGAGTCCTGAATCGGCCTCAGGCCGATGATCATAAACGAGCGATGTGAACGATGTGAACATGTGTCATCATGTTGAGTTTATTTGAGTTTATAAACTGACTTATGTAAATTTTAAGTTTGTTATTGTCACTGTAGAACGTTCCATGTCATCTCCACGTTTGAAGTTATGGATGAGGGTCAAAGGTCACACAGTCATTTGTTTGTTATGTCTTTTCTGTTGTTAGCTCTGCCCACTCAGAACAGCATAATTACAGATTATTAAAGTCATTATCAGATCAACTTCACATTCTCACTGAAAATATAATCTCGTGGTGTTTTGTGGACATAAATGACAATGAATCAAGCTTAATTTATACCAAGCCTTTAAATGTTAGCCTAGAGCAGTGGTTCTCCAATAGTGGGAGATGCCGGGGGGGCGCGTATGACTCCTCGTATGACACTGTAGTACTGTACGCAGCGCGTACGCAGTGCGCGCACAGCAAAGAGTAGGAGAGAGCGAACAGATCGTGACACAGGGCAGTGAACAAGAAACACTTTTGCTAAAGAGACACTATGGAAAACATTTTAACAGGGATGAAAAGAAAGGCGGATATAGACGGAGGTAAAGCCACCCGAAAAAATAAGACGAGGCAGTCTGATGAAGAGTATTTAGCACTTGGCTTCACCGTGACTCCGGTGGGACACGAGGACAGACCGGTGTCTGCTGTGACAGTGGACAGTGTGAAGCCAAATAAGACGCCTCATTACACCTCAGTCACGCTGATACGACGCTGGAGTTTTTCAGCGTAAACGTGTCAAATATTAACAACAATCATCCACTTTGTGAATGTCACTTAAAGCAGCAAGCACTGAGCATCATGTAAGGTGTCGTACCAAAGTGCTAAATTACTTGTTTTAATTTGATATTTATTTAATTTTAATGTATTATTTTGATATTTATTTAATTTTAATTTACTCATTTGATGTTTATTTTATTTTATTTTTTATTTGATATTTAATTAAATTTCATTATATCATTTCATTTATTTTATTTTTTCAGGGGGGGCGCGAAATTTTTTCTTCTTTATAGGGGGGGGGCATAATAGAAAATAATTGAGAAGCACTGGCCTAGAGTGAAATTAACCCTCTGTGTCAGACCAGCACCGTCTGCCTCAGTGAAGTTTAATGAATAATGCAGAGAGAAAGAGAGTAGAGAGAAGAGAGAGGAGAGAAAGAAAAGAAGAGAGAGGAGATAAAGGAGAGGGGAAAGAGAAGGACCACGATAAGGAAACACAGAGTCTGAGAAACAGAGTGAAATGAACCCTCTGTGTCAGACCAGCTCCGTCTGGATCAATGAACTCTCATGAATAATGCAGCAAAAAAGAAAGAAGAGAGAGGAGAGAAAGAGAGATGAGGAGAGAAGAGAGAAGAGAAAAGGAGAGAGGAGGAGGGAGGAGAGAGAGAAAGAGGCGAGCGGAGAGAAGGAATGAGGAGGAAAGAGAGAGAGAGATGAGACAAATGAGGGAGAGAGAGATACGGAGAGCGATACATAGAGGGGAGGAGGATGGTACAGGCTAATGTAAAGGTGGTGGGACTGAGCGTTTGGGGGCAGGGCTTGTTCTGACACAAATATGGCGGAGTTAGTTTGGATTTAAAGGTGTAAAAATCTTTGTTCATTTTGTCTGACATTTCAGATTTTTTTTTTTACAGAGGTGATTATGATGATTTAATATTGCAGTAAAGTTTTGCAGTTTTACTTAGTTATACCTCAACACATCGAGCTAAGAAATGGACATCAACAATTAGCTCACAAAAATGCAAACTGTCATATCAGACAGACTTGGTACAGACGCTGATCTCTTTCCTGATTTCTGTCCTGATCTCTGTCCTGATTTCTGTCCTGATTTCTGTCCTGATCTCTGTCCTGATCTCTGTCCTGATCTCAGCTCTGATCTCAGCTCTGATCTCAGCTCTGATCTCCGGCCTGATCTCAGGGCTGATCTGTGTGAGAAATACAGTTCAATACAGTTAGTTTCCTTTTTAAATAAATAATTATATGTGTTCAGTCATGTGACACAGAGCTGAGTCATCAGGGCTCAGCACACGTGAGCACTGACCCTCTGACAGGTCACAATACTGTTTTACTAAAACACTTAAGATCATTAGCTTTAAGATTTTACAAAAAAAAAAAATTGATAATGTGAGAGTGTGTATATGTGTATGTCTGTGGTTGTGTGTGTGTCTGATAGGAGAAACAGTTGGGTATTGTACAGACCAGTGCAGAGAAGTGTGCACCACGACAGGGCCAAGCTGTGCCAGTCTGAGACTCCCCCTGGCACAGCTCAAACACACACACACACACACGTGCACGTATACACACACATACACTCATACACACACATACACTCATACACACTCATACACACCCCTACACAAATACACACACATACACACACACTCACACTGAACCCTAACACTGCTGTGGGAGACTTTGTTTAGTTTAAAATAAACTTTTGTTTATGTCTGAACAAAATGTCATCTCTGTAATACACCAGTTCACGATACACACCTCAGCTGGAGCATACACAGTCCTGGATTAGTCCTGTTGTAGTCCAGGTTTAGTCCTGGTTCAGTCCTGTTCTAGTCCTGGTTTAGTCCAGGTTTAGTCCTGGTTCAGGTCTGTTCTAGTTCAGGTTCAGCCCTTTTCTAGTCCTGGTTTAGTCCTGTTTTAGTCCTGGTTTAGTCCTGGTTTAATCCTGTTCTAGTCCTGGTTTAGTCCTGTTTTAGTCCTGGTTTAGTCCTGGTTTAATCCTGTTCTAGTCCAGGTTTAGTCCTGTTTTAGTCCTGGTTTAATCCTGTTCTAGTCCTGGTTTAATCCTGTTTTAGTCCTGGTTTATTCCCGGTTTAATCCTGTTCTAGTCCTGGTTTAGTCCTGTTTTAGTCCTGGTTTATTCCCGGTTTAATCCTGTTCTAGTCCTGGTTTAGTCCGGTTTTAGTCCTGGTTTAATCCTGTTCTAGTCCTGGTTTAGTCCTGTTTTAGTCCTAGTTTAATCCTGTTCTAGTCCTGGTTTAGTCCTGTTTTAGTCCTAGTTTAATCCTGTTCTAGTCCTGGTTTAGTCCTGTTTTATTCCTGGTTTATTCTTGGTTTAATCCTGTTCTAGTCCTGGTTTAGTCCTGTTTTAGTCCTGGTTTATTCCTGGTTTAATCCTGTTCTAGTCCAGGTTTAGTTTCGGGTTTACTCTGTTTCATTTGTGCTGTAAGTGTAGATGTTCCTGTATCTGATTGTTTTGAGGAGATTCAGCATTACAAAATGTCCGTAATAATAATGAATCTATGAAAAGACTTTACAAAAAGAACATTTTTATAAATGTAAAAATATATGTGATCAAGAGGTTTTAGTTTGATTTATTTATCTGTGTTTATTTGTCCTATGGATCAAACCTGGACAAGGAGTTACACAGACATATTTGTAAAGGGACCGCACATATTAACGGACATTTAAACATGTGAACAATAATAAAACATGTGTAAACATGACTCACGTGGCGACCTGGTGCATGACCTTTGTAGACGTGTCCTTCAGAGTGTCCTTCAGGTTGTCCTTGAAGTTACTGAAGAACTTCCCTGCTCCTCCTTTGACCATGTCCAACAGTCCCCCTCCATAGTTAGCATCCATATCTGAGGAGACAGCATTAGCCACATGTTAGCTCAGGGCAGAGATAGCATTAGATAGCATTAGCCACATGTTAGCTCAGGGCAGAGATAGCATTAGATAGCATTAGCCACATGTTAGCTCAGGGCAGAGATAGCATTAGATAGCATTAGCCACAAGTTAGCTCATGACAGAGATAGCGTAAGCCACATATTAGCTCAGGACAGAGACAGCATTAGCCACATGTTTGCTTAGGACAGAGATAGCATTAGTCACACATTAGCTCAGAACAGAGATAGCATTAGCCATATGTTAGCTTAGGACAGAGATAGCATTAGCTACATGTTAGCTCAGGACAGAGATAGCGTTAGCTACATGTTAGCTCAGGGCAGAGATAGCGTTAGCCATATATTAGCTGAGGATAGCGCATAGTGAGTATAAAGAAGTGGACTGAGTGAGTTTGACATCACCCACAGCGTTTGGCTCTAAATGAAGCTCATCAAGGCTAACAATTATAGCGGCCAATTTGGAAATGAGTTCCATGTTTGGAAGCCATAGCAACCAAGGAGCCAATCTGGAGCGAGGCTGTTGAAGGCAATGCCCCGTCTCGCCCACAAGACCGAGGGAGGGAAAGGAGTGACCACTGTTGCTAACACTAGCAGGAGCTACCTCGGGGAAAGAAGGTGCCTGATTTGTCTGTTATTATTGTTCATATCTTGATTTACAGACACAATAGTGAAATAAAAAACCCAGAACTGTGGTCTCTCTCCTCCTTCTCTTCTTCCTCCTCTTCCTCTATAATCTGACAGACTCACCAAAGCCCAGCCTCCACATTTAAATATAACTTTGTGAAGAGTGATGCAGCACATTCTGTCTATCAACATTCAGTGCTGATGTCCCTGACCCACTTCTGCTGCTGTGACGTCTTCATCACATCACACTCTTCATCACATCACACGCTTCATCACAACACACTCTTCATCACATCACACTCTTCATCACATCACACTCTTCATCACATCACACTCTTCAGCACGTTCACATTCATCACATTTCTCCAGCAGGAGTCACTGTGTTTGTGTGAGTCTTTTTACACTGAGCTGAGTTCAGTCCTGTCCTTGGCCGTGAGAGTGGCTGTTTCAGGGCTGCTGTTTCAGAGCTGCTGTTTCAGGACTCTGAGTACTAGATCCAGACAGGGGGCTTAGTTTGAGGGGACAACAAGTGCTTTAGACGTGGTTTAGTCCTGGTTTAGACCTGGTTTAGACCTGATTTAGTTCTTGTTTAGTCCTGGTTTAGACCTGGTTTAGACCTGATTTAGGCTTGGCTTATATCTGGTGGTATACAGACAGAGAAATAATAATTTGAGTCGTGGGGGCAGCAGTCTGAGCAGGGACTCCCAGACTTCCCCCACCCCGGACACGTCCTCCAGCTCCTCCGGCGGGACCCCGAGGCATTCCCAGGCCAGCCGAGAGACATAGTCCCTCCAGCATGTCCTGGGTCTTCCCTGGGGCCTCCTCCCGGTGGGACATGTCCGGAACACCTCCCTAGGTAGGTGTCCAGGAGGCATCCTGAGCAGATGCCCTCAACTGACTCCTCTCAACGTGTAGGAGCAGCGGCTCTACTCCGAGCTCCTCCTGTGTGACTGAGCTCCTCACCCTATCCCTAAGGGTGCACTGCATGGCCGGGCACCAGGCTTGTATCTGCGACCTCGTCCTTTCGGTCATTACCCAGAGCTCATGACCATAGGTGAGGGTAGGAACGTAGATTGACCGGTAAATCGAGAGCCAGGACCTGCAGCAGGCACTGGGGCTGCTTGCAGCCGAGTGTGAAGTGGCTGGGATGAGAATCAACTTCTCTAAATCCGACGCCATGGTTCTCGACCGGAAAAAGTTGACTTGCCCTCTCCAGTTGGGTGGAGAGTCTCTGCCTCAAGTGGAGGAGTTCAGTGGCCTCAAGTCGGGGCGACAGTGGCTCAATGGTTAGAGTGTTGGTCCCCCAACCCGAAGGTCAGAGGATCGAGTCCCGCTCAGACCAAGTTGTGTCCTTAGGCAAGACACTTCATCCACATTGCCTAGTATGAAAGTGGTGTGTGTGTGAATGATAGGTGGTGGTTGGAGGGGCTGATGGTGCAGATTGGCAGCCTTGCTTCTGTCAGTCTGCTCCAGTGCAGCTGTGGCTACAATAGTAGCTCACCATCACCAAGTGTGGAAATGAATGAATAATGACTATAGTGTAGTGCTTTGAAAAAGTGCATTACAAGTGTAAGCCATTATTATTATTAAGTTTCTCAGGGTCTTGTACTTGACTCCAAAGCTTAAAAATATAAATATTGTAAATTAATAGATTTTAAATAGAAAACAGATGGTGTTTTTCCAGGGCTGCATCCTCAGACTCGGGGCTGGATCCTAACACTCGGAGACATACTTTGAGGCCTAAGGTCTCTACTTATTTACAGCATCTGTCTGTGTGGTTCTGAGCGAGTTCTTGTCCCTGAGTGTTTTCCTCTGTGTCAGCTTGTGCTGTCTCTCTGAGCGCAGATGGATGTGGGAGTGTTCTAGAAGCCTACTGCTAGCTACAGTGACGAGCACGGCTAACGCAGGCTCTATGGAGGCTCTGACTACATCAGGTGAAATGCTCTCCTGACAGCATACGACATCAGCACATGTTAGAATCAGACTGGGATGGGTTGTTGTTGTGGGGCTGTGTGGAGCCCTGTGGGGCTGTGTGGGGCGGTGTTGTGGGGCAGTGTTGTGCTGTGTGGGGTTGTGTTGGGCATTGTGGGGCTCTGTGGGGCTCTGTGGGGCCTTGTGGGGTGTTGTGGGACTGTGTGGGGCCGTGTGGGGTGGTGTAGGACTGTGTTGGATGGTGTGGGCTCTGTGGGCCGTGTGAAGTGGTGTAAAGTCATGGGGGTGGTGTAGGGCCATGTGGAGTGGTGTAGGGCCATGTGGGGTGGTGTGGGCCGTGTGGGGCCGTGTAGGGCCAAGGGAGGTGGTGCAGGCTGTTGTCAGGCTGTATGGGGCTGTGTAGAGCAGTGTGGGTTGGTGTAGGGCTGTGTGGGGTGGTGTAAAGTCGTGTGGGTGGTGTAGGGCTGTGTGGGGTCTGTGTAGGGCCGCGTGGGGTTGGTGTACGGCCGTGTAGGTGGTGTACGGCCATGTAGGTGGTGTAGGGCGGTGTAGGTGATGTAGGGCGTGACGTTTTACGCATTAAAACCTCTGTCTTTGAGCCAGACCTGGTTTATTTACTACAGTCCAGATCTCAGTTTCACTCTTCATATTAGTGCACATTTGTTCACCTTCTGAGGTGAATAAATTCTAAAATCTCAGTGAATTTATTTTATTATAATTATCAAAACCACAGTGTAAATGTTCACTTTTTCATATTTATAATCTGTGTATCATTCATTTTGTTTTTGAAAGGTGAAAGCCATTTGCAATAAAAAGTAAAAAAAATAATTATATAATTCATTTGTGTTTCATATGAATGGTTCAAAGAATGATCAAGCCGAATGGTCGGCCCCCACATTTTCACCTCAACAAATCTGGCCCTCTGCAAAAAGTTTGGACACTTCTGGTCTGTACTGATGTAATCCACTTTAAATATGACATATGTTACCTGTAAGGAACTATTTTATATTTGAGTCTTAAAAATAGAAATAAGCAAATACCTCAAATGAAAAAAAAAAAAAAAGTACAGTATTGCTTTGCCTGTAATGTTCCACAGTATGGCTTTAAAAGTATTTATTATTTATGCCATTACAAGTATCACCTGCTCATCTCCATGGAAGATTATAAACAATCCAATGACAGCAAGGGAGTACAAAGTTCTGTAGTACACCTTTAAATAATCTCTTTTCAAGATGCCATTTTATCGATCTACCCCCATTTTCATCTCCACCGGTACGGGCCCACTGTGACGTACACGCCCACTGTGACGTACACGCCCACTGTGACGTACACGCCCACTGTGACGTAAATGCCCACTGTGACATACACACTGTGACATACACACTGTGACGTACACACTGTGACGTACACGCCCACTGTGACGTACACGCCCACTGTGACGTACACATTGTGACACGCCCACTGTGGACTCACTAGTGTGATTTATAGGGAGCAGACAGCAGCCATCCAAAGGGGCTTTGTTGTGATGACGTTTATGGCAACATCAGCTCCCATCGGACACCAAAGTTTTCATGACAATGTGTAAAGCTCCCTGTAACATCGCACCCTGAGGTGTATAAGGTGAATCATTCTTTACAGACAACTAGAATGAAATTTTAAAAAAAAAATTTTAAACAGCGTAAAAATTGTTATCTCCCCAGTCACTGCAATATGGCCGCCGTGTCCTACAGAGAACACAACCTCTACAGCCCCAAAGACGAGAGCAACCAGCACGTGGAGACAGAGCTGAACCAGGTCTGAACCAGGTCTGAAGCAGGTCTCAACCATAACTGAACCAGGGTCGAACCAGGACTAAACCAGGACTAAACCAGGACTAAACCAGAACTAAACCAGGACTGAACCAGGACTGAACCAGGACTGAACCAGGACTGAACCAGGACTAAACCAGGACTAGAACAGGACTAAACCAGGACTAAACCAGGACTAAACCAGGACTGAACCAGGACTAAACCAGGACTAGAACAGGACTAAACCAGGACTAAACCGGGACTGAACCGGGACTGAACCGGGACTGAACCAGGACTAACTTTAAGATTAAACTAGTCTACTTCTAACAGCAGAAACGGCACAGCCCGTGTTCCACAGTTTGAGACTCACTTGTATCATTACCGCTCAGTTCATAGTAACAGAATGAACAGCTGTAGATTATATACATGTGTTTATATATAAATGGCCTGTATATATATGTATATGTGTTTGTAGTCACATTGTTTCTCTTGTAAAGTCAGAACCACATCCAGCGGACCGGGCGGACCGGGAGGTGCGTAACGGGATCTTGGGGGACTCTCCGGGGGACTCTGCAGTGTTGGACTCGCCTCCAGCCTCTTCTCTTTTCACTGTAGCAGCAGCGTGAGCGTTTCCATCACAGTGTTGGCGTTTACATCACAGCGTTAGCGTTTGCATCACAGCGTTAGCTCTGTGTAAACCCTCTGCGGTGCGTAAAAGGCGTCAGAGGCGCATATTCCGCAGTTAGCCCGCTCTTACCTGCGCTCTCCATGGTGCTGCAGTCCTCCTCTCTCAGCGGGGTCGCCTTTGGTCCGAGGGTGGCCGCGATGGAGCCTCCGAGCCCGAGCACACTGCCCCCGAGCACACTGCCTCCGCCTGCGCCTCCGCCTGCACCTCCGCCTCTGCCGAAGCTCTGTCCTCCGCTATCGACCAGCTGCAAACATTCGTAACCGTCATAACTGCTCTTCTTCTTATAGGCCCCGAGCAGGCTCATAACGCACGAGCTCAGCACGACGCGGAGACGAGGAAGGACTACAGCGCGCGCGAGCACATGTCCGGTGTGTGCGTGCGTGTGTGCGTGTGCATGTGTGTGTGCGCCTGTTGTATGGTGTGTTAAGGCATGTCTGGTCCCGTCCTGTGGCCTCCCGCTGCCTCGCGCTCTTCTGCTCTGCGCTCTCTCCTCTTTCTCCTCTTTTCCTACAGGATGCTGCTGCTGGAGCCAGACTCTGTTAAAGGGGAAGTTTCACCCAAAGCACGGCTTGGTCGACTATAATACAATAAAATATAAAATACAACGCCATAAACACATAAAAACCAATTTATCTTTGTTGAAATTAAAAATATATAATTGATCGGAACTTTAACTGTGTGGACTAAATGTGTGGCATTTTCATCATGTTTGAGGCTAAAATCTTTAAAATCACCCATCGCTTCAAGTTAAATCTAATGCATAAAGTTATGTTAGCAAGACATGTATTTGTTTACTAATCTGCTGCAAGTATCATAAGTAAAAGACATGTGAAACTGTCATTCTGCTCACGGCCACTAGGGTCTGACACTAAACCTCTCATCCTACATCCTGTCTCTCCCTCTCTCTCTCTCTCTCTCCCTTTCTCTCTCTATATATGCGTATGTGTGTATGTGTGTGTGTGTGTATATATATATATATATATATATATCACATAAATGTTGTTAAAACTGATGTTTGACTCTAGTCTCTATAAAAAGAATCAGGTTCAACATTTGTACATTTTCCATTTGGATATTTCTTCTACAAATAGATGTAACGAGTCCTGAAAACCGGCTCTTCCCCTTTGGACCTGTGACAGAGCCCGCTTCTGGACTGAAAGCCTCTTGTGTGAACCTGATGTGTTTCATTACTAAAGGTTTTTTGGTGTCTCTAGAATCAGACCAAACGTGACCGACTCATGACATTTTTGTTTCTCCGGCCTCGTCCCCTGGCAACTGATGCTGGCCTGGTCCAGAAACAGCGACACGAGCCTGGGAAACGCTTTGGGAAGCAAAAACTCAGGAACATGAGGGCCAAAGGGAGAAGACGAGGGCCAACGGAAGAGCAGACGAGGGCCGAAGGGAGAGGATGAGGTCCAAAAGGAGAAGACAAGGGCCAAAGGGAAAGGGCGAGGTCCAAAGGGAGAGAGGACGAAATCCAAAGGGAGAGTAAAAGGGCCAAAGGTAGAGGATGAGGCCCAAAAGGAGAGAGCACCAGGTCCAAAGGGAGAGCATGAGGTCCAAAGCAAGAGGACAAGGTCCAAAGTGAGAGGGTGAGGCCCAAATGGAAATCAGACGAGGTCCAAAGGGAGAGCGGGCGAGGTCCAAAGGGAGAATAAAAGGGTCAAAGGGAGAGGATAAGGTCCAAAAAGAGAGTGGGCAAGGGCCAAAGGGAGAGCATGAGGTCCAAAGGGAGAGGACAAGGTCTAAAGGCAGAACATGATGTCCAAGGGAGAACATGAGGTCCAAGGGAGAGGACAAAGTCCAAGGGAGAGGACGAGGTCCAAGGAGAGATTGGACGAGGGCCAAAGGGACGAGGGCCAAAGGCAGAGAACGAGGGCCAAAGGCAGAGGACGAGGGCCAAAGGCAGAGGATGAGGTCCAAAGGCAGAACATGAGGTCCAAGGGAGAACATGAGGTCCAAGGGAGAGGACAAAGTCCAAGGGAGAGGACGAGGTCCAAGGAGAGATTGGACGAGGGCCAAAGGGACGAGGGCCAAAGGGAGAGGACGAGGGCCAAAGGGACGAGGGCCAAAGGGAGAGCTGTGTTTGTAATGATCTTAACCAGTGTTTAGCCCCAGGCAGCAGGTTTATTCTGATCATCTCATTTTATACAGTTTTAATGTGTCTGGTCTGATATTCTGTTGGGATGTAATGTTCACAGCAATATTTAAGATAACATTTAAAATAATATTTAAGATAACATTTAAACTAATATTTAAGATAACATTTAAACTAATATTTAATCTAATATTTAAGATAACATTTAAACTAATATTTAATCTAATATTTAAGATAACATTTAAACTAATATTTTATCTAATATTTAACATAACATTTAAACTAATATTTAATCTAATATTTAAGATAACATTTAAACTATTTAATCTAATATTTAAGATAACATTTAAACAAATATTTAATCTAATATTTAAGATAACATTTAAACTAATATTTAATCTAATATTTAAGATAACATTTAAACTAATATTTAATCTAATATTTAAGCTAATATTTAAGATAAGATTTAAAATAAGATTTAAACTAATATTTAAGCTAACATGTAAGTGCAACGTGGACAAACTACTTCAAACTTCCTCAGCCTCTTAAAACAGCCTCAGATTAATTATTATCCATATAAATCTGCAGCAGACGCTGGAATCCGCCACATCAGCTCCAGGTTCAGAGACGCGCACGTGACCCGTGGTCAGGTGTACCTCCACGCGCACCTCCATGCGCAGGTGCAGAGGGTGGACCTGACCAATACCGAATCGATACTGTTCACATTAACAGTGACTATGGGCAATAACATATTTATATTTCACTAAAACTTGAGTCTTCGCGGCTCAGACAAAACTCTAAAGACACAAACAGAACTGCACAAGCGCATCCTCCAGTGTCTGATGATCACACTCATGGATCAGACTCATGGATCAGACTCATGGATCAGACTCATGGATCACACTCCAGAAAGAACCAGATGGCTGGGTAAGCTGTTCACGTGACTCTTACGCGTGACGCCGCCGGTGACGTAGCGCTGCGCCATTGGATGAAACCTGGAGCTATTCAGTCTTCCTCAGTGATGAAGATTATTGTGATAGCTTTGATGTTAAAGACACATGACGGATATTTACAAATGTTTAACACAAACGGGATGGTTAAAACATGTTGCCCTGGGAGACAAGGCGGATGCGCACGAGCTGGAGCCTTTACTCACGAGTCCTCCATCAAAACATATCAGACATTTAGTCTCTACGACTATCAAACACAGACACACTGCAGCCCGGGCGGGAGCGTGTGAGTGAACAGCACGGCGGCTCTGGATGAAAATAAAACACTGAATATGATGTCATTTTAATGTCCGCGCGCAAGGCCGTTTAATCAGTTCTGAACCTGTGCGTAATGATCCAAACTGAACCTGTCTGGATCGTGTGAGACTATAGGCGGTCTGAGGATGACCGGGATGTCCGTGGCTTGGTCTGGCATGGACAGTGAGGTGGTGTTATGACAGTGAGGTGGTGTTATGTAACCGCGCTGTTACCTGCTGTACACGCGCTCTCGCTTCATAAATAAACAGATATAAAGTGTGATGTTTTACCTGTCACAGAGTCCTGGAACATTGTCCCTGGTGCCGTGGAGAAGATGCGCGTTAAACCCCGGCTCCGCGCACAGATGGACACCTTTGATTTGTCATTCGCTGCCAGTCAAAGGTCCCGACGTAACAGAACGTCCAAAGACGCGCGCGCTGCCTCGAGGACCCCCTGCGCCTCGAGGACCTCCTGCTCTCTCCTTTAGAGGACCTCCTGCTCTCTCCTTTAGAGGACCTCCTGCTCTCTCCTTTACTCCTGCGCTAAGGGCACCGCGGCCACATCCAGACGCGTTTCCGTGATGGTGACACGGGGATGAGCTGGAGTGAACGAGGAGCCGAAGCATCAGAAGCGAAGGGTCCAACCGTGAGTCCGAGGAGCTGCGTGCGTGTGCGCGCTCCTCCGCCTCACGAGCCAAACCCGCGAGGGCTGACGTAGAAACGCTTTAAAAACACAATTATTTATATTTATAGATGGTTTAACTGTTACAGTTACTACTGCAGCGAGATTATTATTATTATTATTATTATTATTATTATTATTATTATTATTATTATTATTATTATTATTATTCGCCTAATACATCAGGAAAATGCGCTGTTTTAATAATTATTTTATTCTGGCCCATTTCCACATTGAAATGAAGCACATGACACAGTGACAGTGTCCTGCAGGGGGCGCCCTAACAGCACACACCGTGTAGAGTTAAATCTAAATCCAACATAATGAACTGACTCTGTCCGTGATGTGACGTTAGTGAACGAGTCGGCTCTTTTAAACGGTTCCTTAACGTGAACGGTTGGAACCGGATCTCAGTTTTAAAAGAACCAAATCTTTTTCAAATTTTTCTGCATGATTTATACTTTTAACACTGAGCCGACACAAGAGTCAGAACAGAAGCAGAACAGGAGAACGAGAGAGAGATGTGCACGAAAAACAATATCAAAATAACACCCATGTTTAAATGATTCTTGTCATGTCATGTTTTATTTTGATTCTGCATCGATCCAATGAGTAAACTCAGTCTCAGTTTAGACACACTGAGCCTCTTCATGTCTCTGCCTTCAGTTTATAGATTAAAGGAGTCCTCACATTGGCTCATGTCATACAAAAAGAGCCAGTTTTTTGAACGGCTCTTTGAAATGAACCGATCTAAAAGATTCGGGTCCCGTGAAAGAGCCGAAAGTCCCATCACAGCTCTGTATTTATCAATAACCCACAGCTATCAAAGAGGGAAGAGGGAGGAGACACGTACAGAGAGAGGTGGAGACACGTACAGAGGGAGGTGGAGACACGTACAGAGGGAGGAGGAGATGTGCAGAGGGAGGAGTCGTGTACAGAGGGAGGAGGAGACATAGAGAGGTGGAGACACGTACAGAGGGAGGTTGAGACACGTACAGAGGACAGAGGAGACATGTGCAGAGGGAGGAGTCACGTACAAAGGGAGGAGGAGACATGTACAAAGGGAGGGGACACATGCAGAAGGAGGAGACACATACAGAGGGAGAAGCGTACAGAGGGAGGAGACACATACAAAGGGAGGAGACATGTACAGAGGAAGGAGACACGTGCAGAGGGAGGAGACATGTACAGAGGGAGAAGCTTACAGAGGGAGGAGCGTACAGAGGGAGGAGGAGACACATACATAGGGAGGAGACACGTACAGAGGGAGGAGAAACGTACAAAGGGAGGAAGAGACATACGTAGAGAGAAGTCACGTACAGAGGGAGGAGACGCGTGAAAAGGGAGGAGGCACTTACAGAGGCAGAAGACACATACAAAGGGAGGAGAGACGTACAAAGGGAGGAGACACGTAGAGAGGGAGGAGACACGTACAGGGGGAGAAGCGTACAGAGAGAGGAGACATGTACAGAGTGAGGAGACACATACCGAGGGAGAAGGAGACATACGTAGGGAGAAGACATGTACAGAGGGAGGAGACACGTGCAGAGGGAGGAGAAACGTACAGAGGGAGGAGACGCACGCAGCGGGAGGAGTCATGTACAGAGACAGGAAACACATACATAGGGAGGAGACACGTACAGAGGGGAGGAGGAGACACAAGCAGAGGGAGGAGTCATGTAGAGAGAGAGAAAACACATGCAGAGGGAGGAGTGTGCTGTTTATAATCTGTTAATTATGTTGTAGTTTAGTCATTGGGTTTTCAATATTTATTTGAACTATTATTCGGACATTCGAGCCCCAGGGTCATTACTTTACAGCTCCTCCTTTACAGCACCTTCTTTTCAACACCTCCTTTACAGCTCCTCTTCAGCATTATCTTTACAGCTCCTCCTTAACAGCAACAGCGTTTGGAGCGCGTGCTGACGTCCTCCTGTTGGTCAGATGATTTGATTGGCTGATTAGCAGGAGGAGGCGTGGCTCGTGAGACTGTTGTTTTTGGTTTGTTTCATGATGGATGATGTGAGATTATTTCTGAGATTAGGCGATATTACGTCTGAGTTTATGACAGTTTGTGTCAGTTTAAGACAGTATTCAAAGGAGAATAGTAAAAATATCTTTATTGTGCATCATTGAGGCAGGTTTAAACAGCGTCATATAAAAATAACCCCAAAGCAAAAAACCAGAGGCATTACACTGCAGCGGGTGTGTCCGCTATTTCCTCACAACACGCCCTTTACCCGGCTCCGAGCGGCTCCGAGCGGCTCCGAGCGGATCACATTTGACCGCAGCTCAGTGGACAGCGGATGTTTCTGTGGACACAATGACCAAAGCCACAGTTCCGTTTCTTTGGTTCTGCGCACGCGGCTCGTTAAAGAGAATAAACAGTTTAAAGCCTTAAAGGAGACATGTTACAGTCCGTTTTTGTACTTTGACTCGTGATTTAAAGGTGGACTACGTAACTGTTTAACCAGGCTGAACCAGACTGGACCAGACCAGAGTGAACCAGACCAGACCAGACTGAATCAAACCAGACCGGACCACACCAGACCAGTGAACCAGACCATACTGAACCAGACCAGAATGGACCACACCAGACCAAACTGGAGCAGTCCAGACCAGACTGAACCAGTCTAGACCAACATAGATTGAATCAGGCCAGAATGAACCAGACCAAACCAGGCTGAACCACATCAGACCAGACTGGACCAGTCCAGACTGGACCAGTCCAGACCAGACTGAACCAGTCTGGACCAGACCAGACTGAACCAGACCAAACCACACTGAACCAGACCGGACCAGTCCAGACCAGACTGAACCAGTGCAGACCAGACTGAACCACACCAGACCAGGCCTTTTGTGTCATACGTTGGACTTTAGTTTATATAGAAATTCAAGCCAACAAATACATCACTGAACCACACAAACGTGAACAGAGGCGTTTAAACAAGATTAAAAGGATTAAAGTGGAACATGTCCCCCTTAATGCGTATAAACTTGTATCATGTCCCCTTTAATTCATATAAACTTGTATCATGTCCCCTTTAATTCATATAAACTTGTATCATGTCCCCTTTAATTCATATAAACTTGTATCATGTCCCCTTTAATTCATATAAACTTGTATCATGTCCCCTTTAATTCATATAAACTTGTATCATGTCCCCTTTAATTCATATAAACTTGTATCATGTCCCCTTTAATTCATATAAACTCTGATGTGCTTCTGTGAAATGAAAACACTGCTAAACACCTCACACCAAACTAAAACACATTCAAATATTGACCTTTTAAACTATGACCTAAACTTATACAAACTTACAGTAACATCATCGTCCCTAAAACACCTCAAACTGCATCAGATCACGAAAGTGGACCGCAAAGACTCTCAACATGAAAGTAAATATTTAACAAAGCAGCGATCGAGCAAAACATAATGACCACCATAATGCAGACAACTGTGTCCTCTGACCTCTGTGCTAATGTCTCCTCATCAGAAACAGACCTGGAGCTGTATTTTGTTTCATTCACACATGTTTAACGCACAAACCCTATATATTTAGGCTGAGTTCTTCTCTCAAACTGAAAACACTCTGTTCCACCTTGTGATGTCATCATGTGGTAATACAGGAAGTGCTAAACTATGTTTTTAAACTCCATACACTTCACTAGAATGATTTGGATCATTTCAGACCTGGAATTGTCAATCTCTACTGAAATAAAGGTGAAAGGAGCTGTTAACTTCAAAACTACCACTTCATGACATCACAAGGTGGAACTTTGGAGCATTTTGAGCTTTCAATATGTAGACAGACTAATTATAAAGTAATACTCAAATATGTGTCAATTATATAAAAAAACAAATCTCCAGGTCTGTTTTTGAGGAGGGAACAGCAATAGAACATGGAGCTCACAGTGGTCAGTTGTGTGGACTACAGGAGTTTCAAGCCACAGTCATATCGATGTTTGAATCTGGGTCGAAAGCAAATCAAATATATAAATGTGAGCCCGCTGTTTCTGACCCTGCTGTGTCTGACCCTGCTGTTTCTGACCCTGCTGTGTCTGACCCTGCTGTGTCTGACCCTGCTGTGTCTGACCCTGCTGTTTCTGACACCGCTGCAGTGAGGCTGTGTTTGAGTCATTTTTATTCTTGCTCAAAAGAGGGGTTGAAGTCTCTGTGTCCCTCAGTTGTCCAGGTCTGACCCAGACCAAAAGAAACACTCTGTCTCCGGACTAAAGTTTCAAAGTGAAGACTTTTCAGTTTCTAAACAAGTCGAGCCCTGGGTCAGACACGCCCACAGCGGAAACAAGATATGCAGACATTTGCAGCACACAGTTATCTGATGAAGCTCTAAAAACACCTAAAGCAAGATGGAGACGTTTAATGCTGTTGTGGACACAGGGGCCTTTGTAGGCCGAGAACGCCTTTGGACACTGACCACAGCAGACCAGGGCACTGTACAAAAGACCAGCCCACACCCTCTGACACACCCACACCCTCTGACACACCCACAACCACTGACACACCCACACCCTCTGACACACCCACACCCTCTGACACACCCACACCCTCTGACACACCCACACCCTCTGACACACCCACTGTCACACCCACACCCTCTGACACACCCACTGATACACCCACACCCTCTGACACACCCACTGACACACCCACACCCTCTGACACACCCACTGACACACCCACACCCACTGACACACCCACATCCACTGACACACCCACACCGTCTCACACCCACACCCTCTGACACACCCACTGACACACCCACACCCTCTGACACACCCACTGACACACCCACACCCTCTGACACACCCACTGACACACCCACACCCTCTGACACACCCACTGACACACCCACACCCTCTGACACACCCACTGACACACCCACACCCACTGACACACCCACATCCACTGACACACCCACACCGTCTCACACCCACACCCTCTGACACACCCACTGACACACCCACACCCTCTGACACACCCACTGACACACCCACACCCTCTGACACACCCACTGACACACCCACACCCTCTGACAAACCCACTGACACACCCACACCCACTGACACACCCACACCCTCTGACAAACCCACTGACACACCCACATCCACTGACACACCCACACCCTCTGACACACCCTCTGACACACCCACTGACACACCCACACCCTCTGACACACCCACACCCTCTGACACACCCACACCCACTGACACACCCTCTGACACACCCACACCCACTGACACCCTCTGACACACCCACAACACTGTCAAGATGAAACATGCCAACGGCTAAAGGCACTGAATGTTTATACGTCTAAAACATGAAAAATGGAAATAATTGATTTTAAACAGTTTCTGCATCAGATCATATGAATATAGAGTTTATAAGTGCCTGTATGTGATCACACTAAAGCTAACAACTAGCATGCTAACAGTGCACTTCCTGTTGCTAACACAATAAAACGCTTTATATTTAGATGCAGGCAGAACACAGCAGACTTATTTTGACCTTTAGAGTGTGCATATAATGTATATGTTTGTTTGTTCAGGATTTTAAAGTCACAGCTCTGTGTGTTTTGGGGCATGGTGCTTGATGATGCGTGGTGTTCGATGCTGTGGCACTCAGCTTCAAAGTTGCCAGATAATATGCTGTAATGTGAGACACAAAGGTAGAGAAATCTGATATCAGCTGTTATTAGTGAGACTTCTTGAAGCCAGGCAAGAAAAACACTGATGTTTGTGAGTCCAGTTCTGCATTTACAAAGAAGTAACAAAAAGAGGCTTTATACATGATACGGCAGAGACTGAAAGATCAAAGCTGACAATAGAAAACACTATTCTGTGTGTCTGTGTGTGTGTGTGCGCATGTATATACATACATACACACGCACACACACTGTAATAAAGTTACACTATCAAACCTCATCCAAAGTAGAAATAGAAACTAAAGCATGTGCAGAATATCACGCATTGCATTTGTTGTTCAGGGTGTCTGGGGTGGGTTGGGTTCAGGTTGTCTGGGGCGGGTGAGGTTCTGAGTGTAGTCCTGGTAACTTAGCGCTCAGAATGGAGTTCATGTACGGCCAAATCCGGTCAGTGTCTGTGCCAGAGAAGGAATGGAGGATGCCCTGAGACCTGGGACAAAAGAACACATTATTAAAGCTGTAATGTGGGACATTAAGAAGCCAAATGTTGGTAGAATTGAATCTGTTTGGACCAGTTTGGTTCTAATGTGATATAAACATGAAAAAATAAATACAAATAAAATAATAATAGTAACATTTAAAAAATGAACCCAAATTAGTGTTAGACCAGTGAGGTCCATCTGTTTTCATCTCTGACAGTTTGGACTGCTCACTAGTGCCTCACAGTGGTCATGTGATGTTGCTGTGATGTGATTAGTAAGTTGATTTAAACAGGTCTTGGCACTGGGCCAGCAGTCAAACGCAGGGACTCCCAGACTTTTCTTACCCCAGACACTTCCTCCAGCTTCTCCGGCGGGACCCCAAGGAACACCTCCCTATGGAGGTGCATGGGAGGCATCCTGAACAGATGCCCGAGTCACCTCAGCTGGCTCCTCTTGATGTGTAGGAGCAGCGGCTCTACACCTAGCTCCTCCCGTGTGACCGAGCTCCCGGCTCTATCTCTAAGGGAGCGCCCAGTCATCCTGCGGAGGAAACCCATTTCGGCGGCTTGGCAGATCCAGCCAAAGGGCAGCCCTGTGGAGTCCCACATGAACCGGGAAAAGGTCTGACTCACTGCCGGCAATATGAACACAGCTCTTGCTCCGGTCATACAGGGCCCCGGATCCTGTACTCTCAGAGCACGCAAAGGACCCCACGAGGGACACAGTTGAATGCCTTCCCCAGATCCACAAAGCACATGGGGACTGAGAGGGGAAACTCCCATGAACACTCGAACCCTGCCGAGGAGCTTTAACCACCTCAGTGACTTCAGCCAGGGTGATGGACGAGTCGGCCTCCGGGTCCCCAGTCTCTACTTCTTCCTCTTCAGAAGATGTGATGGTGGGAAGTATTCCTTCCACCGTCCAACAACATCCCCAGTGGAGTTCAGCAGCTCTCCGCCCGCGCTGTAAAGTGTTGGTGAAGCATTGCTTCCCCCTCCTGAGGGGACGGTTTGCCAGAATCACTTTGAGGCCATCTGACAATTCTCCTCCATGGCCTCCCTGAACTTTTTTGCCTCTGCGACCGCATGAGCCGCAGCACGCTTGGTACTCGTTAGCTGCCTCAGGAGTCCCACAAGCCAACAAAGCTCGATAGGACTCCTCCTTCAGCCTGACGGTATCCCTTACTTCTGGTGTCTACCACTGGGTTCGGGGATTGCGGGCATGACAACCACTGCAGACCTTACGACCACAGCTTCGAGCAGCCGCATTGACAATAAAGGCGGAGAACATGGCCCACTCGGAATCCATGTCCCCAGCCTCCCCCGGGATCTGGGAGAAGCTCCCCAGAGGTGAGTTGAAGACCCCAGAGGGGTCCACCAGAGGTTTCCAATAGACTCTCCCAGTACACTTGGGCCTGCCAGGTCTGTCCGGCCTCGTCCTCTGCCAGCAGATCCAACTCATGACTAGGTGGTGATCAGTTGACAGCTCTGCCCCTCTCTTCACTCGAGTGTCCAAAACATGTGGCCGGAGGTCAGATGACATGACAACAAAGTTGATTATCGACCTCCGACCTAGGGTGTCCTGGTGCCACTTGCACTAATCCTCTTGTGCTGAAACATGATGTTTGTTATGGACAAACTGTGGCTAGCACAGAAGTCCAATAACAAAACACCACTCGAGTTCAGATCAGGGAGGCTGTTCAATGACGAGGACTTTTACTCTTAGGATACTGGCCTGAAGATATCAGACTGCAGGTGGTGCTATCGCCCTGCGTCCATCCGTAGGAAGACAGCTCCAAAGCCTGTTTAAATCAGCAAACCAATCACATCACAGCAACATCACATGACCACTGTAAGGCACTAGTGAGTAGCTCAGACTGTCAGGGATCAAAAGAAAACTCAGCCTTGGTCTGAAAAAGAACCTATTAAAGAAACCGAACATATTTCTTCACGTTTGATTTAACGGAAAACACAGTTTTAATGTAAACACAGATTTAAATTGAAACTCGTATTTCTTTTTGTTTCTTCACTTTTGATCCAGGACTTCTGCTTTTTCACCTGATTAGTGCTGAGTTTGGAGTTTGGTACAGTCATAGCATGGTGGTATTGCAGTGTTATGTAAATGTTAGTTCCCTTTTATGATGCTCCTGGTGTTCTACACCTCTGTCGACACAGATTACTCCATCAGCACTAATTAAACTGGTTTATTTCTATTTAAAACAGTTTTTGGTAGAACTTCTTTCTCTGTCCTGTAGATACACACACATACATTTAGACTCTTAGTCAGCCCTTCGCTTTTATTTATAAAATGTATTTATAAATGTATTTCTTAACTGTATTTATGGGACTACGACGACAGATTGACTCAGTGTCTCACTTGTTTGTTAAATTTTTAATCCCAGATCTCATGATTGTCTCCGTCTTACAACTGGCCGCTCTAGAACTGAAACGGGGAAAAAGCTTTTGGTTTTTTTACTTCCCAAAAATGGAAAACATTTGAAGCACATGTAAAACTGGATCCACTGCAGCACTTTAATAATATGGAGAAACATTTACAATCGGCACCTGCTTGTGTTTTTAGTGTTTTAAATAGACCTGTGCAGGAGTTTGTGTTTATACTGTTCTGTTTTAAACAGAGGCTGGACTCTCCCTGAGCAAATAAAGAAACATGAAAAAATATTGAGGAGTTTATTATTAAGTGCAAATATGTTATGAGGGATTGTTTTAAGTGACACATGCACTTTTTAATCCAAAGGTTTGATCAGTTTGATCCCCTTTTCCAGCTATTGAGAGCTGTATTTGTGTCCTTGGGCAAAACACATTACCCTCCTTGAGCACGTATTAGTGTGTGGTATTCATAAACTGTACATATAAATGAACATGGCTAACCTGCTAGCTGCCGCTATTTTATCCATATATGAAAATATGAACATTAATAACAGACAAATCAGGCGCCTTCTTTCCCTGAGGACTAGCGGGAGCGACAGGTCTGACAGGTTTGATTGACAGCGTCGCTCCCTGTTAAACCAGTGGTGCAGGCGGAAAGGGGCGTTACCTTCAACACCCTTGCTCCGGACTGGCTCTTTGGTTGCTGATACTCACCGTCGTAATTCAAAATATGGAACTGGGCTCTAAATTGGCCTCTATAACTCTCTAGCTCTAGCCTCGATGAGCTTCATTTGTAGCTGAAACGCTGTGGGTGACATCACACTCATTTAGTCCACGTCTTTATACAGTCTGCGGTAGTGTTATGTAATATTTAGAAGGACTCTGGTGCAATGTACTGTTTGCTTTATTTATTCTTTATAGATTCTTTATATAACTGGACTCACTTGTACAGGTCGAGGACGGGCTTGGCCACGTCTTTGTAGTGTCGGAGTCTGGCCATCAGAGCCTCAGGTTTATCGTCTTCACTTTGAACGAGCGGCTCTCCAGTAATGTCATCTTTACCCTGGACACATGCAAAAAACAACAACTCAAGAAAACGAACACACTAAACATAAAATGAAGAGCTAGAAACAAACAGCTGGGTTCAGTTGGAACAAAGATAAAGATCAGTGATGGAAATATGGCTCAGTCCAGATGGAACCTGGGTAAAGATGTAGCATAGTTTTAGAGAGAGTAGAGTCCTCCCAATCGCTCCATCTGTGTCATCACCAAACTCCAAAATGCCTCATGTTTGTGTCGATCTCAGACTCATGTTTAGACAATTATTAAACCTGGGAATATTTATAAAAGTTCAGATGATCATTTTTACCGACCGCCCGAGTAACTGAATCCATGCACTGAACACATACTCTGATTACTTATTCTGAGTAACTGTAATCTGGTACAGTTACTCTTGCATTTGGTGGAGTCAGATTACAGTTACTTTACTAAAATCAAATTAAACATGGAAGTACTTCATCTTGTGATTTTGGCTTTGAACTGCACAGAGAGAATAAAGAAAACACAGTTCTGACAGTGTGTGTGTGTATGTGTGTGCGCACATGTGTGTGTATGTGCGCATGTGTGTGCATGTGTGTGTAGGGGTGTGCGCACGTGTGTGTGTATGTGCGCATGTGTGTGTGCATGTGTATGTGTGCGCACGTGTGTGCATGTGAGTGTGTGTGCATGTGAGTGTGTGTGCATGTGTGTGCAAGTGCGTGTGTGTGCATGTGTGTGTGTGTGTGTGCATGTGCGTGTGTGTGCGAGAGCAATTTTTCTGTCTCTAATTAGACATAAATTACTTCAGAGCAATAAAAATAAATCTGTTTGTAATTATGTCACGTTTTTACTCTGTAATATAATGGAGCTGTGTGTGAAAGTATTCAGAGTATTCAGAACACAGTCCTCTGTTTACACCATGTAACAATACGTTAAAAAGTACATTTGAATTTGGGTATTCAGTTTTCTGTAAATACATTTTCAAATATTCTTCTGTCGCTGCCTGTTCCCAAAGTGTTCTCATTTGGAGGGACAAACCTTGACTCTTGGGGGGTTAAAGGTCATGTTGTAGACCCGCCCACTGGCCGGGTGGATCCACTTGTCGCTCAGGCGCTCTCTCAGGGTCTCATAGGGGATGTTCAGGCTGATCACCATGTGCGGAGGGTAAAGGTCGTTCAGTGCCTGAGCCTGGCGCAGAGTGCGGGGGTAACCTGAGGACAGATAAAACATGAGTCACTGAGATATGGCGAGGTTCTCGTGAGTTTTACTACAGTGTGTCGGGGCTCGTTCACACTTGTTTCTGTTAGGTCCTTGTTTGAACCCAGTTTAGGATGATAGACCTGGTTTGGTCCGGTTCAAGTCCTGGTTTAGTCCTGGTCTAGTCTAGGATTTGTTCCGAAGTTAGTCCCAGTTTAGTCCCAATTTTGATGTGGTCCATGTGTAAGTGTGAACCAGAGACTGTTTATATAAATGGACATAGTTAACCTGCTAGCTACGCGTTCCAAATAGGAAAATAGCATGGGTGTACTTACGGCTCTATTGACTTTGGCTGTAATTCACTTTCTGTGTAAAAACTGTCCCCTCTCTGTAACTGCTGCTGTCAGACTCATCATTTTGGTCTTAATTGTTCATATTAACCCGCTCTACATGATCTTGGGTTTTTTATTTCACTATTGTGTCTGTAAATCAAGATATCAACATTAATAACAGACAAATCAGGTGCATTCTTTTCCCGAGGTCGCTCCTGCTAGCGTTAACAGTGTAGCTAAGCACCGGTCCCTGTGAAACCAGCAGGGCGGAGGGAAGGCCTTCATCAGAACCATAAAACACTATTATTATTATTATTATTACAATCTATTTTCTATTATGATTTTGTATCAGGTTTGGAGCCTGTTCCTTAGTGAGTTTGAGATGTGAGTCTCGTGACCCACTGAGCAACAACAACACAGCACATCTCTCGCTCAGCACTTCTGATATTACTCAACCCCTCCCTTTGGCTCATCTCTGCGGCTCGTGTGTTTGACTCGTCGGACTGCTTCTGCCAAAACCCAAGTCATGAGCTGTACAGAACCACGAGAATCATAAATGCATTTAAACATGAATCATCTGCTTCATTAACACTTTTGTTTTTGTTTTTAAGTCAAATTTAAAAATCTCCTTTATCACTACTGTCGTCTGTAGAGCTGTGAAAGAATCAAAATCAGACACTAATCGATACTAAAACTAGTATCGAAACTAGATGCTCATTTTTTCCACAGGTATCGATACTAAAAAAAGTCCCATTGACAGATATGAACCTTTCCTGAATTTGTTTATAAATATGCTGAGCTGCATTTTTCACAAGTATAAGCCACATGACTAGTATACACACACATACACACACACACACACACACACACACAGACCACTATGAACCTACTGGACCAAACCAGGACCAAACCAGAACCAAACCAGGACCAAACCAGGACCAAACCAGGACCAAACCAGGACCATGGACCACTATGAACCTACTGGACACCGAGGGAGTACACAGATATAAGACACATGGGAATAGAACAAAAAGTACAACATTTAATGTGGAACAGCACAGTGTCTAAAGAGTGATTTTATCATTGTGGTATCGGAATCGGTATCAGGTTAGGGTTAGTATAGACACTGAGTTTGAACTCCAAGTGTCGTGGCATTACTGCTGCATATAAGCCGTACAGAGTCACGTAGATGAGGCGAGGCCGGGTATTTGTACAGCACCATTTACACAAAGTCACTCAGTGTTTTACACAATAGGAAAGAATTAAAATCACACTATGGATTAGTTTGTTTGTACAAAACAGAGGAGCGTCTCCAGAGTCTTGTTTCTTTCTTGGAAATTTGGTTCATTTGTTTAGCTGATAATAACCAGGTGTGTCTCAAGTCATGACCCAAACATGAAGCCGATGAAACTCCCTGTATCAGTTTAGAAATGTTTTGGGAGTATGATATATGAATTTTACTCCTGAAAACATGACTCCTCATCTTTGCTCTTTGGTTATTTTAAGGCACATTCATGTATTTGTCAGAGCTCAGTTACATAAGTGTGTAAATACAGAGTAAATGGGACGAGTCTGGGATGACATTGTCTGACAGTGACACAGACTAAACAAACCTCCACACGGGAGTATCTAACTGTTTGTTTATGATGTTTGTAGAACTTTTTACAGCTCAACGTGTTTGCAGATCAATGCGCCAAGGATGAAAAACATTGAAATAGATTCACAAATAGAAACAGAACAATACAGAAATGTCACGATTCACATAGACAGAGTAACTGAGATTAACGATTATCGGGATATTATTATTATATTACATTATTATATTAAAGTTAACGTTCATATCAGGACAATTATTAAAGTTGAACAAAGTTTTAAAATGTTCTGGATATGAATCATTCTAACTTTGACGTTATGAACAGGTTCCATATTTAAACATGTTATTGATAGCATCACCACATTGTCACGTTAGCTTAACACAGGCACAGTGAAAAAGATGATTCTGCAACAAAAAGTTCAATCTAATCAATAGGGAAATCTGAACCTTGACCCATCTGAGAGTATGACATCATCTGAATCATCAGAAATTGATACTAAAACTAGTATTGAAACTAGGACAGAAATTAACTTATCCTGAATAGGTTTATAACACACACACACACACATGCGCGCCCCCCCCACCCCCCACCCCACACACACACACACACCCCCACACAGTCCTGGTTTAATCCTGGTTTATGCCACATGAGAATAAAAAAGAAAATGCTACCATTTAATGTGGAAAATCACATTCTATTCTGTTATATCCTGTCTGTTCCTTTGTTTTTAAATCAATACTTTTCTCACAGTCACAGCTCCAGTCGCAGTAGCAAAAGGAAAAACACATTTTACTGTAAAGGCTCGGGGCTGCTGACGTAACCACAAACAGATGTAGCCTTTTAATCTCTAATGACTCTTCTTTTGTGATGATTCTTTTGTAATAATTCTTCTGTGTGGTTTTGAGCATGTGACAGAAGCATTCAACCTGCCTCCAGAGGTTTGGAGGGTGGCGCTGATCTCGGCCAATCAGCTTTGAGTCTGAGAATAATTACAACTGGCACCAGAAACTCTTTAGAGTGAAGTCATCCAGTACTACAGCTGTCCAGCGTGTGGCGCTGTCACTGTGCAATGAAGATTTAACGGCACTGTGCAACTTAACAACGTAAAAGAAGTAAAGTACTGTAGTATCTGTACTTTTTTCAGTGTATACTTTTACTTGAGTACATTTGAGAGCAGTATCTGTACTTTCTACTCCACTACATTTTTGAACAGGACTGAAAAGTCAAAGTATTTTTAATATTGTGTGAGAACTGCTGAAAAAGCTGAGGGTTTATTTTTAACACGTTCAGAATTTGAACAAAGCTAAAATATACAAATCAAACTGTTTCTGTTGATGCTTTTACTTTTACTCAAATATTTTTTGCTGATATCTGTACTTTTACTTAAGTAACAGTATCGAGTACTTCTTCCAGCACTGGTTACTAATAATAATAATATAAATAGACTGTGTTGAGAAATCTGACCTTCCAAAAGCCAGCTGTGTCCACTCAGTTGTTCCAGTTTGGGCAGCATGAGTCTGGTCACTACGTGGTCAGGAACCAGCATCCGTCTGTCTATGTAGGACTTGACCAGCACACCTGCCTCTGACGCACAACAAACACATCAGGAAAACAACACAACTGCAGAGTCTATACAAAAATAATACAAATAAAAGGTTGTAATAGTTGCACTGCTCCTGTCCTGAAACGGCCTGTCCTCATGTGACCCTCTTGCTCTGAGCGCGAGGAGCAGAGGAATCTGAGGCTCTGGTAAAGGACGGCTTTGACAAAATGATTTTTACAATGACAACGATTCTTTACTCTGTGGGTCTGGAGGGGTGTCTCTGTTTAATTAATCTCAGTTGGTGCTAGAATAAAAATCTTAAAGGGACATGATCCGTTTAAGGAAACAGAGCTGGAAAATCACAGTTGGCAGCAGTTTGCATTTTTCTAGTAAAACACAGCAACGTGATAGAAGAGAGGGGCTTCCTGTTTCTCTGTGACATAAGACAGACTCCCTCTGTTCTGTCCTTCTGTTGTGTCTCTGTTGTCTCCCCCTGTTGTGTCTCTGTTGTCCCTCTGTTCTGTGTCTCTGTTGTCCCTCTGTTCTGTCCCTCTGTTGTCTCTCTATTGTATCTCTGTTGTGTCCCTTTGTTGTGTCTCTGTCGTGTCCTACCAGTTTGATTTAACACTACTATGTCCTGCAGAAACTGTCTCCCTCTGTTGTCCCTCTGTTGTGTCTTACCCGTTTGATTTGATGCTACTATGTCCTGCAGAAACTGTGCGCAGGACAGATACTGGAGGCCGAAGTTGTGCGCGATTCTTTTGGAGATGGTTCCTTTGCCTGATCCGGGGGGGCCCATGATCACAGCACGGAACAACTTCGCCATGTCCCAAGATGTCCAAAGATGTCCCAAGATGTCCAAAGATGTACAAAAATGTACAAAATCCCGCAAATATCGCAGCAGAAAACCAGGTTCCCGGGTTTGAGGGAGGACGCAGCTGTTAACGCCTCAGGGAATCGGACCGACAAATATTCGTGGTTTGTGAGAGTCGAATCCGGTGCAACTCGACTCCTCAGAGGAGCTGCGCTGCTCCGACAGGACCGCTGTTTTTCCGCAAACGCGCCGCTCTGCGTCTTTAAGACCCGAGCGTCAGCGAATGAATGAGACAGAGTCCACAACGCCCTGTGCACGAGCACGGCCCCGTGCACGAGCACAACGCCCTGTGCACGAGTAAAACGCTCTGTGCACGAGCACGGCCCTGTGCGCGCGCGCCATCCACGGAACACCAGAAAAGCACGAGCACGGCCCACGAACACTCCCACGGCACAGCCCCCCTGGTTGATGTAGTCTGCGTCACGTGGTCACTGTAGTCCAAAAGCAGAGGAGACTCGAAAGAGACTCGGCCCATCATAACTCGAGTCACATTAAAAATCCTCCTGTTCTTTTCGCATCAGACGCAGGCTTTGTTCTGACATGTTTCAGAAGTGTTCTGACATGTTTCAGAAGTGTTCTGGCATGTTTCAGGAGTGTGCTGATGTTTCAGATTTGTGCTGATGTTTCAGGCGTGTGCTGATGTTTCAGGCGTGTGCTGTTGATGCTGTTGTTTTTGTGTTGTTTCTATTTAAAGCCAAACTTCTTAATAATGCAGCCTCTGGGTGTTTAAATATTTATCTGTTTGAAGAACCACCAGAAGAACACTGTGAAAATGTATTCAGTTATGTGCTAATGTGTTTTATGACGTATTCTGCTACATTGGCCAATCAGAGAACAGTATTCTGCTACATCGGCCAATCAGAGAACAGTATTCTGCTACATCGGCCAATCAGAGAACAGTATTCTGATACATCGGCCAATCAGATTTTTAATTATAGGATAAAAAACTGTTTGTTTCAGCTCTGGTGAAGAAGTTCAGATCTCACTGCTTCAGAGTTTGATAGTGTTAGACTTTGACCAAATGAAAGAAAAACTGTACCAGATTACAGTTACTCAGAATGAGTAAACAGAGTACATGTTCTTGGTTCATGTGCTCAGTTACTTCCATCATTGAGTACTGAGTGTTATGGGAGTGAACGACAGAAGTAAAAGTGTTTAAATAGCCAGATGCTAACTAAAAGTGTTGTTGTTTAATTAGCCTGATGCTAACTAAAAGTGTTGTTGTTTAATTAGCCTGATGCTAACTAAAAGTGCCGTTGTTTGATTAGCCTGATGCTAACTAAAAGTGCTGTTGTTTGATTAGCTGCATGCTAACTACAACTGCCGTTGTTTGATTAGCCAAATGCTAACTAAAACTGCTATTATTTTTACTAGCCTGATGCTAACTAAAACTACTGTTGTTTGATTAGCCTAAATGGTGACTAAAAGTGTCGTTGTTTGATTAGCCTGACAATAACTAAAACTGCCGTTGTTTAATTTGCCTGATGCTAACTAAAAGTGCCTTTGTTTGATTAGCCTGATGATAACTAAATGTGCCATTGTTTGATTAGCCTGATGCTAATTAAAACTGCCATTGTTTGATTAGCCTGATGCTAACTAAAACTGCCATTGTTTGATTAGCCTGACACTAACTAAATGTGCAATTGTTTGATTAGCCTGATGCTAATTAAAACTGCCATTGTTTGATTAATCTAATCCTAATTAAAACTGCCATTGTTTGATTAGCCTGATGCTAACTAAAACTGCTGTTGTTTGATTAGCATGATGCTAACTAAAACTGCTGTTGCTTAATTAGCCTGATGCTAACTAAAACTGCCGTTGCTTAATTAGCCCGATGCTAACTAAAACTGCTGTTGCTTAATTAGCCTGATGCTAACAAAAAGTTAGCTGTTTGATTAGCCTGATGGTAACTAAGAGTTCTGTTGTTTAATTAGCTTGACTCTAACTAACAGTGCCTTAAACTGCGGAGGAAACCCATTTTGTATCCGCAATCTTGTCCTTTCGGTCATTACCCAGAGCTCATGACCATAGGTGAGGGTAGGAACGTAGATTGACTGGTAAATTGCGAGCTTCACCTTTCGACTCAGCTCCCTCTTTACCACAACAGACTGATACAGCAACTGCATCACTGCAGACGCTGCACTGATCCGCCTGTCAATCTCGTGCTCCATCCTTCCCTCACTTGTGAACAAGACCCCGAGATACTTGAACTCCTCCACTTGAGGCAAGGACTCCCCACCCATTCAAAGAAGGCAAGCCAGCTTTTTCTGTTCGAGAACCATGGCCTCAGATTTGGAGGAGCTGATTCTCATCGCAGTTGCTTCACACTCGGCTGCAAACCGCCTCAGTGCCTGCTGCAGGTCCTGGCTCGAAGAAGCCATCAGGACAACATCATCTGCAAACAGCAGAGATGGGATCCTGTGGTTCCAGAACCGGATCCCCTCCAGCCCATGGCTGTGCCTAGAAATTCAATTTAGCAATGCGAACACAACTCCTGCTCTGGTCATACAGGGGCCGGACAGCCCTTAGCAAAGGGCCCCAGACCCCATACTCCCGAAGCATCTCCCAAAGGACACCACGAGGGACACGGCCAAATGCCTTCTGCAGATCCACAAAATACACGTGGACTGGTTGGGCAAACTCCCATCAACCCTCGAGGACCCGATGGAGAGTATAGAGCTGGTCTAGAGTTCCACGACCGTGACGAAAACCACACTGCTCCTCCTGAACCTGAGGTTTGACTATTGGCCGGATTCTTCTCTCCAGTACCCTGGAATAGACCTTACCAGGAAGGCTGAGGAGTGTGATTCCCCTATAATTGGAACACACCCTCCGGTCCCCCTTCTTAAACAGAGGGACCACTACCCCGGTCTGCCAGTCCAGCGGTACTGTTCCCGACTGCCACCTGATGTTGTAGAGACGTGTCAGCCAAGATAGCCCCACAACATCCAGAGACTTGAGGTAATCGCGATGGATCTCGTCCGCCCCCAGAGCCTTGCCACCAGGGAACTTGCCAACCACCTCGGGGACTTCAGCCAGGGTGACGGACGAGTTCACCCCCGTGTCCCCAGTCTCAGCTTCTCAAAGTATTCCTTCCACCGCCCAACAACATCCCCAGTTGAGGTCAGCAGCTCTCAGAATTTCTTTGAAACCATCCGATGGTTCTCCTCCATGGCCTCCCTGAACTCCTCCCAACCCCAAGTTTTTGCGTCCGTGACCACACGGGCCGCAGCACACTTGGCCCTCCTGATGCCAACTAAAATTTCCGTTGTTTAATAAGATTAGACTGATGCTTAATTAGCCTGATGCTAACTAAAAGTTCCGTTGTTTAATTAGCGTGACACTAAATAAAAGTGCCCGTGTTTAATTTGATTAGCCTGAATCTTGAATCTCTCAACTGGACAAATCGTTGTAGGAGTAAAGATGTTTGACTGCTCATCTTCAGTTCTGGTCAGATTACTGCTGGACACTGCCTTATATCTGAAGAGACGGACTAACTACACTGAAACTGTAAACAGCTATTGTCTCTTTTGAGGATAGTAAAGTTCAGATCTTAGCCAGAGAAAATAAATGGTTTGAGAGAGGAGTTAAAGAAGCCTTTTTTTTTTTTTTTTTTTTTTTAAGGAAAAACAATCCTTCCTTAAACAGGAATGAGGGCCTGAGACATATCTCTCACCGATCTACAACTCTATCCTCAGACCCAAAACAAACAAGAAACAAAGTGAACAATAGGCAGCTATTACAGGTCGAATAGGGTCGATAAAGCTGAAACTGGAGACAATAGTTGTTTACAGTTTCAGTGTAGTTTCGCCCTCTCTTCAGAGAGATATAAGGCAGTGTCCACCAACAATCTGACCAGAACTGAAGAAGCAGTTTGGATGAGCAGCTCACAACTTCTCCCCTACAATGATTTGTCCAGATTTAATTTACAATACTTTACAAAAGTAATTTGTGGCTTTTATTATTTTGTTTAAAAATATTTATATTGTAAACTTTTTTGTTATCGATAAAGTTTTCCAAATGCCCCTCCCCTACACAGGAGACTGCGCAGCAGAGAGCAAGGCCTGTTACAGGCGAACGAGCACGCACAGCAGAGTGAACGAGCACGCACAGCACAACAGCCATTATGGAGAAATGTCGAAAAATATCGGCGCAAACCTGTTGGTTAGCAAGACCGAAGGAGGAGTGTGAGCCAAATAAGAGTTTAAACCATTATGAGAAGAGTTTTGTTGAGTTTTATGTTAAATTTTTTGTAAGGCATATTTTGTGGCTAAACAAAGTAATTAAGATAATTTAAACTTGCCGTACATGGCAAGAAATGGCATATTTTTGTTGATTGTAGATTTATTTGATAATGTTTAAGACTGTATTTTATTTGATTTATTTTGGGTATATTTCATGTGAAAACGTGCGACATTGACATTCACCTTCTGCACTTGCCCTGTTTCGCAGATTTGTTTTAGTGCTTTTTTTTTTTTTTTAAGAGTGTATGAACGGACATTATGTTCTGCACGTGCGTGTCTCCCCTACAGTACAGAATGTGTTCAGCTTGACAAATTTACATAAATGTTAGGGAATAAATGAATCTTCGTCACATAAAGAAGGAGGAAAATAACATGAGGACAACAGCAGCAATAAGTTTTAACAAGGAGCAAAAAGGGTTGACCATCATAAGGATGGAGTCTGCTTTAACTTTGTGGATCCGTGACTGCAGGAAAAAGAACATTACGCTGGAAACCAACATCATCTGCACAAAAGCTAAAATGCTTTATGAAACCTTTGCTGACAGCGATGACATTAATGACAGCGAGGAGCAGGATGATGTGGAGCCCAGGCGATCGACGAGTCCTTTTCACGCAGTACCAAGCCCATTTAATGCCAGCAAGGGCTGGTTTGACAAATTTCAGAAACGCTTTGGACTAAAAAGTGTTTCTCTGCACGGAGACTATGTTTTTCACTCGGAAAAAGACACCTGCACCAAGGCCTTCAGTGGAAAAAACACTACAGTGGAGCAGCGCCAGGGCGAAGAGGCGCGGTCAGAGGAACTGAAATACACGTGAGTCAGTAGTAATCATTTCTTGGTTGATCATTAAAATTAAATTAGTTACAGTATTTCTAAGCTGTCATTTTATTTACAGTACAGTATAGTATTTCTGGGCAAAACAGAGTCCGCTAAAGAAGTTGTTAAACGTTTAGAGCAGGAGGTAATCCTTAGATTTGGTGTGTCCCTTATCAGGTCAGATAATGGAAGTTATTTCACAGCTAAGGTAGTTCGCGACACATTAAAGGTCTTATACATTTGTCAGTGTTTCGGTTGCATTTGCCATCCTTTGAGCCAGGGTCAAGTTGAATGCTACTATTAAGAGAAAGTTCACTAAGGTTTGGCAAACTTGCAAAATAGATTGGGTCACAGCTCTTCCCGTTGTCTTGATGGACATCAGGAACTGTGTAAACAGAACCACATGTTTTACGCCTCACATGCTTTTGACTGGACGAGGACTGCACAAACCAATTGGACCTTTCAATGAGGACTCTCCTCTCCTTGACTGGGACAAACAACATCATGACTATGTCCAAATGCTGCAGAAAGTAGTCTCTGAAATGCGCAAATGCAGAGAAAGGACTCACACTGTTCAAATGACTCCAGACGTTGACAAAGACCTAAGCCCTGGTTCCTGGCTCTACATAAAAGTACACAAATGCAATAACTGGACTCAACCCTACCAAACTGGGGCCTACAAAATCACTCAATCAACCGAGAGATCTGTGCAGCCCAGCATGGCGACTCTAAGGTCTGGTACCATCTATCACATTGCACCAAGTGTCCAGTGGACCTCACTCAACACACCCTTGCTGAGGTTCACGCTGGCATCAACACAGCAGCTCCAAAAACAGATGGAGAGGGACCACGCACGCCCAATCCCGGGGCTTCTGGGGAGGAAGAAGAGAGAGAAAGGGGGAGTATAGACCATACCCTCGTTTTCCATGTACCTTACCTGAACTTGTCAATCAGTCAATATGGAGACTCTATGAGGTCGTCACTTCAGGCTGTTGATGGGCACATACACCCGACACCTTTATTGAAAACCCTGTAAGAAAGAAAAAAAAATCAGTCAATTGTTGCCCGCATCCTCCACCAAGTTTCTCTGTTGGTTCCTGTTCTGTTGTATGAAGAACAGTTGCAGAGGCTCGGGATTCGTTCTGTAGATCTTTATTGTAAAGTCAGGTTAAAGGCAGCGTACGGCTAAATTCAAAGCAGAGTCTAACGCAGACACCCTCACCAAGGCCTTTAGTGGAAAAAGACACTACAGCGGAGCGGTGCCAGGACAAAGAGGCGTGGTCAGAGGAACTGTGAAATACACTTGAGTCAGTATTAATAATTTCTTATGTGTCCAACTTTGTAGAATGATCATTAAAATTACATCTGTTACAGTATTTCTAAAAGCTGTCATTTTAATTTACAGTAAGGTATAGTATTTGGTTGGTATACTGTGCTTATTTTTTAAACTCTATGAAGGTTTGAACTTTGAGACCGTTTAAACAAGAGAGAAATATGAGAAAATGTTAATGCCTGTCTGAGAAAAGTGTAGAGGAGATTTATTTTTTACTAAATGGACTAAAAATGTTTTCTTCATAACCTGTCCTACAGGTCAGGTTCTGGACTCTGAACCTCTACTGAGATACAGACCACGGGCTGCAGGGAACCGCAAGCCTACGCAGGGAGTGTGAGCCTACCCAGGGAGCACAGGACAGAGGACTCTGCCTACAGCACCACGTGGTCCTGTCTCTACACCTACAGAGTCAGGGCTGCAGAAGGAGACAGACGTTTTTTCCTTTGTGAATCCCTTAGATGTTAAAGGATCCAGAGCCGGGGCTGCACCCTGGGGAATCTCCACCCGCTTTGCCGCACCGACCGGCAAACTGGCGATTCCAGCTCTATATGATCGGCGTTGGTTAACACCAGATCACTCACCAATAAAACGTTTATCATAAATGATTTGATTGCCTCACACGATTTAGATCTGCTTTTATTGACGGAGACTTGGCTGAAACAAGGGGATAACAGTGCGTTTACTGAGATCCTCCCTCCTGGCTATTCTTTTTACAGTACACCACGAGCGCAGGGCCGTGGTGGTGGTTTGGCCACAGTGTTTAAACAATGCTTGAAATGTTGCCTAATACCAGGAAATGGTTATTCTACGTTTGAAGCACAATTATTTGTAGTTGATTTTACATCTCCCCTACTTTGTGCTGCTATTTACCGCCCACCTAAGTATAACAAGTTATAACAATAACAATAACTTTATATCTGAAATTTCTGACTTTTTATCTACCATTGTGGCCACTTATGATCATATCCTGCTGTGTGGGGATCTCAATGTTCATGTCTCCTGTCCATCTAACCAACTGGCTAATGAGTTCAAACATCTTCTGGACTCTTTTGATCTTATTCAGTCAGTTGACTGTCCCACACATGAGCTTGGCCACACACTGGATCTGATCATTTCACATGGTCTATCCCTGTCTCTCAAAGGGACTGCTGACACCTGCATCTCCGATCACCTGCCTGTCCTGTTTGAATTCACTGCTCCGTGTCCTGCTGCCAAAATGTCTGTTCCAGCTTGTGCACGTTGTACTATTACACCTTTGACAGCCACACAATTTACATCTGCCTTTATGGATACTCATTTGTACTCTGTTGAATTGGGCTCAGATATGTCACCAGAGGACTTTATTACCTCCTGTGATTCCACCTACTCAGGAATTTTGGATACAATTGCACCTTTTAAGTGCAAATCCATCAGATCTAAACCAGACCCCTGGCTCAATGAGACCACACGTGGCCTACGGCAGCGCTGCAGACAGGCAGGAAAAAGGACCATCTACATGTGTCTCTGGGAATTATTCGAGACTATCTGGCAGAATATCAGCAGGGTGTAAAACAGGCAAAAACCCAATACTTGTCCAACATCATCACAAACAGTTCCAGTCACCCTAGAGTGCTGTTCCACACTATTAACTCAGTTGTCAATCCATCTACAGTGTGCCCAGATGTGTCCATATCAACATGTGAAAACTTTCTCCAGTTTTTCATTAACAAGGTGACAACTGTGAGAGACAATATTGTAATTAGTAGTTCGGGGGGCGCAGAGTTAGTCACTTCCCCTCCAGCACCAGCTGCTATCTTGGAATGTTTTGAGCTGTTGTCACTCACTCAGCTATCAGAGGTGGTACAGAGTATTTCACCCAGCTACTGCCCTTTGGACATTATTCCAGCTAAGATGCTCAAAGAGGTCTTTACTACTGTTGGGCTGTGCCTCCTGTCGTTCATCAACAGTAGTCTCAGCTCTGGAATGGTTCCCACTACTTTTAAACATGCTGTTGTCAGGCCACTACTTAAGAAACCTAATCTGGACCCTTCTGTTTTAGCAAATTTTAGACCTGTTTCTAATATGTCATTTTTATCCAAGGTTTTAGAAAAAGTTGTTTTTATTCAGTTACAGAAGTTTCAAACAACAAAATCACATTTTAAATAAATTTCAGTCTGGCTTCAGAACTAGACACTGCACTGAGTCTGCTCTCTTAAAGGTGCAAAATGACATTTTATTATCATTGGACTCAAAGAAACCCATGTTGCTGCTGATGCTTGATTTGACAGCAGCATTTGATATATCTGACCACTCGGTCCTTCTCAGGCGTCTGGAGGAACAGGTTGGACTCCGAGGCACTGTGCTCAAATGGTGTCGGTCTTATCTGACTGGCAGGAGCTTTAGAGTTATGATGAATAATCTGTCATCCTCCACAGTGCCTCTAACAACAGGAGTGCCTCAAGGTTCCATCCTTGGTCCTTTATTGTTCTCGTTGTACATTCTGCCACTGAGTAACGTCATATCTAAACACGATCTGTGCTTCCATTTCTATGCTGACGATCTTCAAGTATATCTTCCTGTGACTTCAAATTGTTCCAATGCACTTCAGTCTGTTCCATGACAGACATTAAACACTGGCTTTCACAGAACTTTTTGCATTTAAATAAAAGCAAAACAGAATGTATATTGTTTGGTTCAAAATTTTTCGATGTAGTTCCTGATCTTGTGTTTTCTCTCCATGTTGTCAGAAACCTGGGGGTTAAACTTGATGAGTATTTGCAGTTTGATAAACATTTTGACGGTGTAGTTAAAGCCAGTTTCTTTCAGCTTCGCCTCCTGGCAAAAGTCAAACCATTTCTTTGTCAAGCTGACATGGAAAAGGCCATGCATGCTTTTATTAGTTCCAGGTAGTTGACAATTGTAATGCTCTTTATAATGGAATAAATCAATACACTCTCCAACGCTTGCAATTAGTTCAAAACGCTGCAGCCCAACTTCTGACAAACATAGTCACATCACCCCTGTACTCCCCCCACTGGCTCCCAGTACATTTCAGGATTGATTTTAAACTTTTACTGTTTGTTTTTAATGCTCTTCATAGTCTTGCACCTTTATATCTTTGCGAGTTGTTAACGGCTCATACGCCCAACAGAGCTCTGCAGTCTGCCAGTCAACACCTGCTGGAGGTCCCCAGAACCAAAAGGAAACAGTGGGGTGATCGTTCATTTTCTGTGGCTGGTCCCAGACTTTGGAACTCTTTGCCCCTGGAGTTACGCTCAGTCACTACTTTGTCTCTGTTTAAAGCCAAAGCTAAAGACTCATCTGTTCACGATTGCCTTCAGCTAATGACTGTTTTTATTGTTGTTTTGTATATAGAATTTTTGTTGTTGTTGTTTTTACATTTTAATGCACTTGAAAAGCACTTTGGTTCAGTTTTTGCTGTTGTAAAGTGCTATACAAATAAAGTTTGATTGATTGATAAAGGAGTACTTGCACCAATGGGACATGTCGCTAAAGGACATTGAAAGGATTTGCTAAGCTAATGGACATTTAGAAAAAGCTGTTTTCATTTTGCATTACAATCAGTATTGTTTTATTTGGATTTGTGACAGTTTTGTAAACTTTAAAGGGGCATATGGTGTAAACGTAAAGTTACAAAACTGATTTGAAAAGTACAGGGTGAATATGTTGAACTTAGAGCTTAAACCTAAAATTAAGCCAACAAAATTAGATTCACAACTAAAACCCTCTAAATTAATGACCGGTCATTTTAAAGAAAAATAGATTGAAACATAAAGAAAAAACAAATTAAAACCAAACCTTTTATTTGAACTTAAACTGAAAGGTTTAAGACTGAAATAAAATAAACGGGTTATTTAAGGGTGCCTTATACAAACTAAGTGCTAGCATTTTGTTTTTGTCTGTTAACTGTAAATTCAAACTTGCCAGCTTTTCCATTTAAAGTTGATTTGGTTCTTTTTACAGATTATTCATCACTCCTGCGAAACTACCTGGTCCAGTAGCATGTGTCCTCTGCCTAATAGCATAGGTGCTACATGACGCTAACTAAAAGTGCCGTTGTCTGATTAGCCTGATGCTAAGTAAAAGTGCCTTTGTTTGATTAGCCTGATGCTAACTAGAAATGCCTTTTTTTCATTAGCCTAATACTAATTAAAAGTGCAGCTGTTTGACTAGCCTGATGTTAACTAAAATTGTTGTTTGATTAGCCTGACGCTAACTAAATGTGTCATTGTTTGATTAGTTTGAAGCTAACTAAAAGTGTTGTTGTTTGATTAGCCTGATGCTAAATAAAAGTATCGTTGTTTGATTAGCCTGATGCTAACTAAAAGTGTTGTTGTTTGATTAGCCTGATGCTAACTAAAAGTGTTGTTGTTTGATTAGCCTGATGCTAACTAAAAGTGTTGTTGTTTGATTAGCCTGATGTTAACTAAAAGTGTTGTTGTTTGATTAGCCTGATGCTAACTAAAAGTGTTGTTGTTTGATTAGCCTGATGCTAACTAAAAGTGTTGTTGTTTGATTAGCCTGATGTTAACTGAAAGTGTTTTTTGATTAGCCTGATGTTAACTGAAAGTGTTGTTTGATTAGCCTGATGCTAACTTTCCACTGGAGACAATGCTAAATTGTTATAACATTAGCTGTTGTGGACTGGCCCAGTGTGACAATGATAATATGATGTGGCCTTTGGATCAGTGTAATTGTTTTTAATTAGATCCTTATTAAAAGGTCAAAGGGTAAAAGTGTAAGGATAATAACAGTGATTGGACACAGTTAAACATGACACAGTCTGTGTTCGTCTGTGTTTTATGATTCAGGTTTGAAATGTGTCATTTTCATTTATGAACTGTACTTAAAGGTACAATAGCCTATGTTTTTATGCAAAGGGTCTGCCACCTGCTGTATCTACGGAGATTCCTTTGCCTGGAATGTTCCACAGTATGGCATTTAATATATATCTCCCAAATACAAATATGGCATGATCAGGTGAAGTTACAGATCCGATCAGTGAAGAGGCTAGTGCCTCACAATAATAATAAAAACAAATTTGCAGATAAATACCATACTGTGGAACATTTGGCAAAGCATTAATGACATCTCCATGGCGTAAAAAAAAAAAAGTTCCGTAGTGCGCCTTTAAACCTTTATGGATAAGGACAAAATGCTGGACGTGCCTCAGCGTGTCACGTATTGGAGTTTACCGCTGATTGGTTAAACGCCCTTGGAACACTTGTTGACGGCGTTTGGAGCACGTTTTCACTCTTTTATAGTTTGTTTTTTGTGTTGTACGCGCGTGTGTCACTGCGCACACGGTGTTTTTGGACGGGCGGGTTGCACATGGGGAGGACTTCACATGGGGAGGACTTCACATTGGGAGGACTTCACATGGGGAGGACTTGTTGCGGAGCTGTCAAACACGGCGTCTCCAGCCCGCGCGTCTCCAGCCCGCGCTCACCACGTCGCCTCAGATCCGTCAGATTCATCAGATTCATCAGTTTGACCTTTTTATTTTATCAGCGCGTTCAAACTGCGTGTGTCCTCCGCGTGCGCGTCCGGGAGCGTGTTTTCGTTAAATCATGTGCATTCTGATGTCACATGGCTTTGGAGAATTCAATAACAACAGAAGATGGCGACACTCACGCTGCTCTGTGTGCTCTTGCTGCGTCATTAAACATATTCATGTAAACAGGAGGATCTGCGCGCGCGGGGCTCAGGTAAGTCTCTTTAGATTTGATTTTTATTCACCACGAGGCGTAATCTGTGCGTTTATTGTGTTTGTGTTTGGATCCGCAGCAGCGTGGCGTTTGTTTTTGCCCAGGAAAGGGGTGTGTGCGCAATGCAAAGCGGGGCGTCAACATTTGGCTTTGCACAATGTTTTTAATACTTTGATTTTAGCTCGAAATGACGTGTTTAAATCCTGATACAGGGCACGTCAAGCTTCTTAAAGCGCATGTGCGTTATATAATGTAATGGCACGCGCGTAAACACACATGCTTTTGAGAATTAGCCAACTTTCCTTTATTTGTAGCAACAAGCGAAGCTGCGTTTGACTTTCCAACGTGTCCATCTGCACGTAAAGTTGAATCCTCCCTAATTGGGGCGTTACGTCTGTGTACGTGCATGTACGTGTATATATGCGTATATGTCTGTATATGAGCCGCGCCATGCGTTTAACCCCATGCGTACTCCATGTTGTCACATTACGTATTACATTTAAACGTGTTTAACCCGGCATGGGCTCGGACTCGCCTCAGACTCGAGTCCGGACCATCAGCTTTATCCGTGTGACCTGTTTGTACCGCTCTACGTGTGTCGGGCTCGGTCTGAAGCGGCTCTAATGGGGTTGTTTACATGAAGAGCTGAGGGCGGAGGAGCGTCTGCGCCGCGCGCACACTGCGAGGAGGGGGCGGGGCTCCAGACAATCATAACAAGTCTGACGTCACTGGGACCAACAGAAAATACACAGTGAGCTTTAAATGTCTGTTTCTTTATGTTTAAATTATTCTCATTATTTGATCTTATATTTTTATCTTTGGGCAGATGCAGTAAACCTGGACATGATCACAAAGGAATGAGTTAACAACAGTTTTTAAAAATGAGTTTTTTGTTCATTTGAAACACAATATTCAAATGAACTTGAAGTAATGAGCTGGTCCCATCGCGTCTGATGAGGCCAAATATTCAAGATGATGATATTTCACTTATATTCGATACTCACTTCAGGACGATTACTGCTTCAAGGCGATTACTGCAGTTGTCTGTTTATGGTAAAAAAATGAATTAACATGAAGTGAAGTTTATGTTTAACAGCAGTGGAAGAAATACTCCATTTTGTTTCTAAAGTAAAAGTGCAGATACCTGAGCAAAAAAAATACTCAAGTAAAAGTATCACCTGAAAAAATCTACTTAAGTAAAAGTATTAAAGTACCTGTTTTTAAAATGTTCTTAAAGAGTAAAAAGTAAAAGTATTTTGCAAAGATTTTGAGTCTTATAAAGCCTCAAATGTGATGAATTTTGTTCAACAGAAACAATTGAGTTGCTTTTTTTTTGTTTTTTAAAACGTTCAGAATTTGAGCAAAACAATTACAGATACTGCTCTCAAATGTACTGAAGCAAAGTAAAATGTACTTAGGTACAAATACATAAAAATACAGTACAGTTTCACTTGGTCACATTCCTTCTCTGTCTCTGTCCATACTGAGGATCAGAGTCAATATTGCAGTCTCCTCAGTTAATGTTAAAATGGTGAACTCATACAGACTGGTTTATTTTTAATATCTCTGTGTGATATAGTGATATTTCTTTGTGATATTTCTGTGTGATATTTCTATCTCTGTGACAAGGATGAGCACAAAATGATCAAATATTTAGTACTTTTTGCTTTTACAAAACTGAAAAACTCAGGGAGAGTCTTGGGTTTGTTAAAGGTCATGAATGTCCTGGTTCACCTGAGAAAAATAATAATTTACTACTGTCCAGACTAGAGCCAAGAAAAAGATTTGAATGAATAACTTTAGAAAGTCCTGGTCTGTGGCAGAGGAGGGTTCAAATCCCTCACCGTTGGACAGGTGGATTTGAAGTTGTGTGCTGGACATGATGACTGTTGGACACATCATGCGCTGGACATGATGGACTTTACATGTCCACACTTACTCCTGTGTTTTCACATTTACTCCTGTTTCATATCTATTCCTGTGTTATCACATGTACTCCTGTGTTTTCATGTTTTTGATGTCTACATGTGATGTCAGCTGAATGCTGATTGATTTGTTAAGTTTAAAATGTCATATGGATATATTAAGTTTCATGTGTTAGTGTAGTTTTGGTCTGTGGTCCTGCTGACCCCAGTGCCGGACGCCCTCAGGTGAGACCTACGGCGAGACCTGTGGGGCTGCCCTTGTTCAGTTATCACAGTGCTGCTGCTGTCCCCATTGAAGGTACAGTACTGTGATAACTGAAGGATGGCTGCCAACTGGACACAAGAGACAACTGGACACAAGAGACCCAGGACCAAGAGGCCCAGGACCCATGGATTCCTCATGGAACCAAGATGTGAGTTTAAATCCGCCCTGTTCTTCAAACTGTTCAGATGTTTAACCATGTTGTAGTTGTTTTTTCTCATTGAGCCTCTGAAGTTGTATTTGGAGTGACTCATGTTTGAATAATCTTTAATCTCTGTGATGTACACGCCCACTGTGACACACATGCCCACTATTTCATGCCCCCTGTGACACGCCCACTGTGACATACACACTTCCTTCTCCAGTTTTATTTTCTTAATCGGTGATACTCGTAGGATTCGGCAGCATCGCATAGTCATTTTGGTACAAATGAAAAAAAAAGTGCTGCTCTAGTGTGACGTGCAACTATCCATAGAGAGCACTGACAGCGCTTTGTTGTGACGTCAGCTCTCATTGGCATCACCACAGTTTTAGATGAATATTGTGATTTAAAATGTGTAAATTATAACAATGATCCACAGAGATGAGAACCATAGAGATACAAGCACAGTAGGGATGATTTAAAGATCTAGACCTCCCTCTCTCCCTCTCGCTTACTCTGTCTCTCTCTGTCTCTCGCTTACTCTGTCTCTCTCTCTCTCTCTGTCTCTCGCTTACTCTGTCTCTCTCTCTGTCTCTCGCTTACTCTCTCTCTCTGTCTATCACTTACTCTCTGTCTCTCTCTCACACTCTGTCTCTATCTGTTTCTCTTTCTCTCTGTCTCTCCCTGAGTCTCTGTCTCTCACTCTGTCTCTCTCACTCTGTCTCCATCGCTCACTCTCTGTCTCTTTCTCACCCTGTCGCTCTCTCACACTCTCACTCTCTGTCTCTCTCCTGTCTTTCTCTCTCTCTCTCTCTCACTCTCGGTCTGTCTCTTTCTTTCTCTCTGTCTTTCTATCGGTGTCTGTCTCTCCTTCTCTCTCACACTCTGTCTCTCTCTCACTTTCACTCTCTTTCTCTTTCTGTTTCAATGTCTCCTGTCTCTGTCGTTCACTCTCTGTTGACTTGTTAAGTTATTGATGAACAGGGAAGTTTTTATGTTTGAATTTGATGTTAATAAAATGGAAAAATAAAAGTTGTTGGAATAAATGTAACCTGTGTTTTCTTGTTCTTGTTTTGGACAGATATAATGTGATGCATTATAATCACTAAACGGTCCAAAGTGAATATGGTGGTGTTTAAAATCAGCCTGTGGGCGCAGCGGCCCCTACAGGCGGGTTTGGGTCAGTACTGTTTAATCACACTGAGGCTGGTTCATCTGAAGAGCTCTTGTGCAGTACCAAAAGCGGCCAGTAGATGGTGCCAGAGTTTTGAAAGCGCTCGTACCTTTTCAGATTCATCTCAATTTAAGTAAAATCAAAATTCAACCTGTTCATGTCTGTCATAACCCCAGACAGACGCATCTGTTTGACATTAGTGTTTAAAGGTTCAGAATTTCATTCTCTGGAGGTCGCAGGTTTTTTCATTTTTTTCAGTCCAACAAACAGAACAAAAACATACTTTAATTGTAGTGTAAATGTTGGTAAGTGTGTTTTAGAGCAACACCTCACGTGCTGACCCCTTCTGTCCACTGTCCCCTCATGCTGTCCCCTTCTGTCCCCTATCTTCTTGAGTTTTAGCTCTGAGTAAACATAGTGGAAATCCCCCAGAATCCTCAGCTCATGATTGTTGTGTTGCAGTGCTTTGCTTCTCTCTGTGTATTCTGTCAGCGCATGGTCTTTCTCTTCTCGCGTGGTCTTCCTCTTGAGTGTGGGGTCTTTCTCTTCTCGTGTGGTCTTTCTCTTGAGTGCGTGGCCTTTCTCCGGACACGATGGGGATTTTCTGCCCAACTTCCTTTTAATAAACCGAGTCACAGTTTGAGGATGCTCTGGGAAGTCCCTGCTGTAAGTGTCCACGTCTCACTTCTTTTGTTTATTACAGTTCTAATGCTCGTGTTTTGGGTTGTTTTTTCTCGACTGAGTTCATGGTGAGAACACATTTGTAAAGCTCAGTCTTTTGAGTCTTTTGCTTCCTCAAAAATTCACAAATTGCTCATGTAACAAAAGCCTGCACTTTGCATCATGTTGTGTTTGATTTCCCCTAAAATAGAAATAATACAAGATAAGAACAAAGCGTCTGAGAAAACTGCATAGTGAGGCTGTTCCTCTCACTAAGACTACAGTCAAACTTCAAACTTGAACCAACCCAGAACTACTGAGATGACCACTGAAATGACTAACCGAAGATGTGTTTTATGAAAGGATTGTCTTTAATATCACCCCTGTTGTTCAGTCTCTACATGCTGTCATTAGGCCAGTTAATACGCAGCAATAATGTGTCCTACCACAACTCTGCAGATGACACTCAGGTCTATGTCTCACTGGCAGCAGGTGAATATGGACCAGTGGATTCTCTCTGCCTCTGCATCCAACAGATCAGTGTGTGGATGCAAAACAACTTTCTCCAGCTAAACTCAGACAAGACTCAAGTCATAGTTTTTGGCCCACAGAAACAGAGAGAAAGTGTCAGCAGTCACCTCCTGTCTCTCTCTATAAAACCTTAAAATTAGGTTAGAAGTTTAGGTCTAATAATGGACTCGAACGGCCACATCAAATCAGTAACATCTGCAGCTTGTTACCACCTAAAAACATGTCACAATCAAATCAAAGGTATACTGTCAAAACCAGAGTTAGAGAGACCTATCCCTGCATTTGTCTCCAGTAGGTTAGACTACTGTAACATCCTGCTCACTGGCCTCTTCAAATGAGCGTTAAAACAGCTGCAGTACATCCAGAACTCTGCTGCTCAGGTCCTGACTAGAACCAGGAAGTACTTCACACATGTGTCCTGTGCTCAGGTCTCTGCACTGGCTCCTGTGGCTCAGAGAATAGACTTTAAATCAGCTCTGCTTGTGAACAGGTCTCACCATGGAACATCTCCCACAAGTTAGTGCCACATGAATCATCTTACTCTGGACTTCAGGGACCAGCCTCCTGCTGGTGCTCCGAGTCAGGAGTAAAGCGGGACTAAACCAGGGGAATCAGTGTTTCAGTTTTGTGCAGTTAAAACCTGGAACAGTCTTCCTGAAGAGATTTTTTTTCTTATTCTGTAAAGCGTGTGTGTGTGTGTGGGGGGGGTAAGTATAATAATATAATAAGTATAATAATAATAATAATAATGGAATTTTTTTTCCACTCATTATTTTTCTCCTAAACCATAAAAGCTACTACATTGCTAACACATCGTGCCCCATTAGAATTAAGGCCCCTGTGAAATTTTTCACATGTCCATGACAAATCAATCGCCTTCTATGGCGCTAGAAAGTCATTTTGAAAGACAGTGTCACAATTTGCATGTTTACTAGATGATTTTTGCCATTTTCCGGGCTCCGGACGCGGTTTCAATGAGTCAGTCGCCGGGATGTTGAGGCCTAATAATAATACAGTCATGTTACAATGTGAGGTAATCTGTGGTAATTGTTTCTTTAAAATGAGCTCAGCCAATAAGGAGGCAGTGCTCATTTTATTGTCATAAATACAAAGTGCAGATCTGTGAAAGTGAAAGTTTCCATCTTCTAAGCAGCGTCAGTAAATACAGTAGAATTTATAAAACAAAAACAAACAGCCAAAGGACACTGTGAAACTAATGATAAAACTGCAGGAGACACTGACCAGGGCCATCCCTCTGACACAGACTCAATTCAATTCAGTTCAATTTATTTGTAGTCATTGTCACAAAAGAACAACGGAATTATGTTTGGAGCATCCCATAAAGTGCAAACCCATAAATAATAAATACCCCTTAAACCCAAGTGTAAACATTGACCCAGTGTGGCTTCAGTACAACATGAGACAGTTCTTGTAGCAGCATGATGGTGTCAGTAAGGTGCACAAAACAGGGACATACAGACAGGGACCGGAGAATGATGACAAAATGCAACAATGCAACCAGTTCAGTGTTATTAAGAGTTGGATGTGGTTTTTGTCCGTGAGAGGGGGGCAGAGAGGGGCCGAGAGGGGAGAGGGGCAGAGTTCAGGAGCCTCACAGCCTGTGGATACAGACTGTTGGCCCGTCTGGATGTTCTGGCCCATATGGACCTGTAGCTTCTCCCTGACGGCAGCAGGTGAAAAAGATTGTGCGCAGGGTGATGTTGGTCCCGCAGGATGTTGTGCACTCTTCTCAGACAGCGAGTGGAGTAGATGGTGCTGATTTCTGGCAGAGTCATTCCAATGATTCTACCGGCTGCTTTCACCACCTGCTGGAGTGCCTGCTGGTCGGCCTTAGTGCAGCTGGAGAACCACACTAAAAGTCCATACGTCAGAACGCTACTGATGGCACAGTTATAAAAAATGTGGTCAGACTGAAGGCTACAGCAGAGAGGTAAAATTCTCAAGGGGTCAGAAACTCCAGAGGCAGAAGCTCAGAGACTCCAAAGGCAGGAGGTCAGAGACTTGAGAGGCCAGAGGTCAAAGACTCCAGAGGCAAGAAGTCAGGAGGTCAGAGATTCCAGAGGCAGAACGTCTGAGACTCTAAAGGCAGGAGGCCAGACATCAGGAGGTCAGTATCTGTTTCATGTCATTTGGTGAGTACTGTTTACAGCATGTAGATGGATGGCACAGGCACAAACACTGGCACTGGCACTACTGTGTGCCCCTTCAGCACCACGCTCATTTGAGCCTGTGTTGCCTCAGCAGACCGAGCTGTAACTTCACAGTCAGACAGCTTTCATGCAGACTGACATCTTTAAATATGAGCTCATATTTAAAAATGTTCTGCTTTTTGTAGTAAACCATGACATCATCACATCACAACGGGCAAATTAATGTTACGACTTAATAAAATCAATTGGATCATCATGGCTGCATTTGAGATTTTACACAACATTTTAACCCTGTGTGAAGTTTAAAGGTCCTGTGTCACACAAACTGACTTTGTGAGGATTAATCCATGTTCTAATGCTGTTACCTCCTCAAAACAGACCTGGAGTTGTGTTTTGTTTCATTCACACATGTTTGACCCTTTATTATCAGTCTGTTTACATCTCCAAAGCTCAAAATGCTCTGTTCCACCTTGTGATGTCATGAAGTGGTAGTTTTCAAGTTAACAGCTTCTTTTACCTTTAGTTCAGTAGAGATTGACAATTCCAGGGCTGAAATGATCCAAATGATTCTAGTGAAGGTGTATGAAGTTTAAAAACACAGTGGAGCACTTCTTGTATTACCACATGATGACATCACAAGGTGTTTTCAGTGTGAGAGAAGAGCTCAGCCTAAATATTCAGGGTTTGTGTGTTAGATGTGTGAAAGAAACAAAATACAGCTCCAGGTCTGTTTTGAGGAGGTAGTTTTGTTTTTTGTTTTTCATTTTAACACTAAACCTCAGACTCCATTTTGTGCAGATGTGCACTTTTTCAAATCTGCACGTTTACAGAGTTGCAGCCAAAACATTTCTTCTGAGCTTCAATGAATTACAGCAGCTGTGACGTCATCTTGAGTGACAGTAGACTCAACCTATCAGAGACGACGTCGTATAAACGGCTACTGCGTCGTTTTCGAGAAGGGGCGGGGTCTTGTCCGGAAGAGGAGCCGTGCGCGAGGAGGACGCACTCTCGGACCTGTGTGCGGACTTTTACGGCCAATCCATTAGAAAACAGACTGTTTTTATATTAAACTGGATAAAGAGGTCAGTTTCCTCTGATTGTGATCATAAACAGGACAGAGACAGAGTCAGAGTCTGAAGCGGGGGCCGCGGCTGAGGCGCGTCAGCTCCGTGAGTAAAACGCGTCTCTTTTGGTTTTCCTTTTGAAACTGTTTCGATCAGCTGATGTGTTTGCTCAGACACATCCATTGTTCACTTGTTGTTCAGTTTTGTCGTGTGTCAAACTAAAGAGAGTCTTAAATCTGAGGATTTGACCCAAACGTTTGGAGCTGACGCAGTCTCTGGACACGTCGCGTCACAGAGCTGAAGCTCAACGCCCCGCGACACGGACAGGGCTGTTTCCTTTATGTTATTCAAACAATCATCTTAAACCACTTAAACCTTTAACACTGGTCATCTGGACCCGGGGAAACTCCACATTTATTCTCTTTAAAGACGCGCTATTTGTGCGTAAAAGCGCGTTTGGAGCTTTGAGACAAACAGACCAGGCGCCAGGCGGACAACGCAATTATTGTGCAGTAAACTGCAGCAAACATGACGGAAACATGCAGAAATATATGAAATAATCTTTATTAAATAACGCTTTAATGCTCAGGGCGTTACTTTGGATGTTTTTTATTTGTTTAATGAGATTCACTGTCAGTCCGTTTAGTTTCTCTTAAAATCAATATCATTTTCCCAAAGGAGGTTTTAAATGTGTCAGTTTCTCTTTACGCACATCCACATGTTCTTTAAGATGTTCATTTTCAGTTGATAATTATCGCGGTGGATATTGGCGGTATTTTGCTGAGGTAAATGTAAAACTATTAGAGAGAATACTGAAACCAAAACATGAGGCAGAACTATCCCGCAAGACGACTCTAAATGTGCATTATTATTATGTTATTAAAAATGTGACATGCAATAAACAAAACAAATGAAACACTTCAGTTTTAGTTTATGTCATGTTTGCATAATGAGTCATAAAAGTTGTGTTTTCAACTTTCTGCAGCTCAGGTCTGATCATGCTGCAAATGAAATAACCAAAAGTGTCCCACTAAGTGCAAAGAAAAAGTAGCACGATGAATATTGACCCCAGAAAGTGTAGCTCCACAAACATGAGCCGAGTCTGTTTAAAGTGAAGTTTAAAGTGAAGTAGAGTGATGTTTATTTACTCAAATCTCTGTGACTTTTCAAATTTGACAGATTTCTGCAAATATCATTGTATAGTTTTTGTTCCTTTCAAAAAGGTCATATTTTCACTTTCTTTTCCTTCGTAGTGTGTGTTTTGTTCTTGGTAAGTGCTTTAGGAGAAGGAAGAACCGTGATATAAAGTACAATCCAACAGAACTGTGTTTAAAATATCTTTAAATGTGTTTGTTCAGGTTTAAATATCACACAAACACACAAATGGCACTCTGTATGTTTATTTGGATGTTTACTACATGCACTTTTTCTGCAAAGCTTGTTTTAAACTATATACTTGATGTTCAAATTCACAATATTTCTGTAAACATAAAAAAATTAGAGGGGACGCTGTTGTGACTTTGGGCTTTACAAAAATAAATTGCATTGAAATTTTAACCTTTAACACAAGGAACTAAAAAGAAAAAGAAATTACTTAAGGAAGTGTCACATTTAAATACGCCAAATATAAATGTACTTGTTATTACCTGTCTCAAACAAAACATATGACTCAAATGTGCATTAAATGTGCTTTTTCTGCTGAGTCTGTGTCATTATGTCAAATAAAATTCAATGACCTTTGACCTCTGCTATATACAACAACATTATATTCCTCATTTAGTTATATTTAAGACATGGTTTTGTTAAGTCTGCCCTTTTCTTCAAACTTTTTAGATTTTTAACCATGTTCTAGTCATTTCTTCTCATTGAGCCTCTGAAGTTGTATTTGGAGTGATTCATGTTGAGTAATCTTTAATCAACTATTTTCAAGATGCCATTTTGTCGATGTACCCCCGTTTAACCTCGACCGGTACATGCCCACTGTGATGTATGCACTTCCTTCTCCAGTTTTATTTTCTTAATCAATGATACTCGTGGGATTCGGCAGTGTGGCATATTAATTTTTGTACAAATTTTAAAAAAGTGTTGCTCGCTAATGTGACAGCATGCCATGCTTTGTTGTAATGTTTACGTCAACTCCCATTGAGCACAACAGTTTTCTAACGCAGAAGTCAGCGGATTTGTTTTTAAAAAAATTAAAATTAGCTACTGTGTTTCACACAGGAAGTGATCATGGGTGCACTTCTGGCTCCATTGACTCCCTTTCTGTGTAAAAACTGTCCCCTTTCTCTGTAACTGCTGCTGTTAGACTCATCATTTTGGTCTTAAACGTTCGTATTAACCTGTTCTACATGATCCTGGGGTTTTTATTTCGCTATTGTGTCTGTAAATCAAGATATGAACATTAATAACAGACAAATCAGGCGCCTTCTTTCCCTGAGGTCACTCCCACTAGTGTTAGCAACAGGTTATTTGACAGTGTTGCTAAGAGCCCACTCCTTGCTAAACCAGTGGTGTGGGTGAGAAGGGGCATTATCTGCAACAGCCTCGCTCTGGATTGGCTGTTTAGTTGCTATGATACTTGTGGTTAGAATTCCAAATATGGAACTGGGGTCAAAATTGGCCCCTGTAACTGCTCTAACCTCGATGAGCTTCATTTGGAGCTGAACGCTGTGGGTGACGTCACACTCACTTAGTCCACTTCTTTATATAGTTTGTTGTTCTGTTTTATTTAATCCATGTTTAAAATGAGGACAGGACACCAGAGAAGGACGTGATGAGGATCTGTCCAAGAATCAGTTTTAGTCCAGTATACAGATGGACTGTCCAGTAAACATTAACAGGGTCCTCTGCTGGATTCACAAACCCTTGACCACTCATGCTCATGTCCTCAGTTTTTCTCTGATCCAAACTGTTGTTGACGTTGGAACAGCCTCTTCTATGACGGAGCAGAATTCATCAGAGAGTCGTATCAGAGACTTAATGTGGGAAAAGAGCCATGAGTAGAGACAAATGCTCCCATCGGAGACATGCAAACGCTCCATCAGTGAGACAGTCAGAACACGAAGCCTGGAGGAAAATATTTGTCTTATTTGGAAAACCAGTCAGTGCCTCTGTCTGAGGCTGTAGAAGATCAGAATACAACAGAAGTAGATGTACGTCTAAACACTACAGGATCCAAAGAACCTACTCACACACAAAACCATCATCACAGGTCATTTACTCTTCAAGATATTTCAACAAACATCTCAAAGTACATTCAGACTGGAGCGATTCTCTCAGCTCCTACAAAGGTCACACCTACACCAGACTCTCAAAGAGGTGACAAGAAGAAGCCACAGACCTGAATGAGCCAAAGGAGATGAGGAGGAGATGGGTTTGGAAAGCAAAGGCACTGTCCCACAGAAAGAGCTGTCAAGGACACCAGAAACAAAATTGTAGACTTGAACCAGAATGGGAAGACTGAATCTGCAATAGGTAAACAGCTTGATGTGATGAAATCAACTGTGGGAGCAATTATTAGGAAATGGAAGACATACAAGACCACTGATAATCTCTCTCGATCTGGGGCTCTAAGATCTCACCCTGTGGGGTCAAAATGATCACAAGAACGGTGAGCAAAAATCCCAGAACCACAGGGTGGGAGCTAGTGAATGACCTGCAGAGAGCTGGGACCAAAGTAACAATGGCTACCATCAGTAACACTATTCCACTAGGGACTCAGCCTGCAGTGCCAGATGTGTCCCCCTGCTTAAGCCATTACATGTCCAGGCCTGTCTGAAGTTTGCTAGAGAGCATTCGGATGATCCAGAAGAGGATTGTTAGAATGTCATGGTCAGATGAAACCAAAGTAGAACTTTCTGGTAAAAACTCAACTTGTGTTTGGAGGAGAAAGAATGCTGAGTTGCATCCAAAGAACACCATACCTACTCTGAAGCATAGGGGTGGAAACATCATACTTTGGAGCTGTTTTTCAGCAAAGGGACCAGGATGACTGATCCGTGTAAAGGAAAAAATAAATGGGGCCATGTATCGTGAGATTTTGAGGGACAACCTCCTTCCATCAGCAAGGGCATTGAAGATGAAACGTGACTGGGTCTTTCAACATGACAATGATCCCAAACACACTGCCCAGGCAACGAAGGAGTGGCTTTGTAAGAAGCATTTCAAGGTCCCAGAGTGGCCTAGCCAGTCTCCAGATCTCAACCCCATAGAAAATCTTTGGAAGGACTTGAAAGTCTGTGTTGCGAAGCATCAGCCCCAAAACATCACTGCTCTAGAGGAGATCTGCATGGAGGAATGGGCCACACTACCAGCATGAATGTGTGAAAACCTTGTGGAGACTTACAAAAAAGGTTTGACTTCTGTCATTGCCAACAAAGGGTATATAACAAAGTATTGAGATGAACTTTTGTTATTGACCAAATACTTATTTTCCACTATAATTTGCAAATAAATTCTTTAAAAATCAGAAAATGTGATTTTCTGGATTTTTTTTTCTCATTTTCTCTCTCATAGTTGAAGTGAACCTATGATGAAAATTACAAACCTCTCTCATCTTTTAAGTGGGAAAACTTGCACAATTGGTGGCTGAATAAATACTTTTTTCCCCACTGTATATACACTGCCTGACCAAAAAAAGTCACCACCTGAATTTAACTAAGCAAATAGATACAAGCCTATAGGTACAAGTCAGGTCTAGGTTCAGCAATAGTCTGTGCTCAAAGAATGAGGTCAGCTGACACCTGAATATACTGAATGACCAGGTTATTCCATCAATGGATTTTTTCTTCCCTGATGGCACGGGCATATTCCAAGATGACAATGCCAGGATTCATCGGGCTCAAATTGTGACAGTGTGGTTCAGGAGCATGAGACATCATTTTCACACATGGATTGTCCACCACAGAGTCCAGACCTTAACCCCATTGAGAATCTTTGGGATGTGCTGGAGAAGGCTTTGTGCAGCGTCAGACTCTACCACAGGGGTCACCAACCTTTTTTAACCTGAAAGCTACTTTATGGGCACTGAGTCATACGAAGGGCGACCAGTTTGAGACGCTCTTCTGAAATAACACATTTTCTCAGTTTGCCTTTAGTTATACATTATTAATAATGATAAATGATAATCATCTATGTGAACACACTGATCATGTTGCAAGACACTGATCATATTAATGATTTTTCAAAATAATTATCAACAATGAGCAAGGAGGGAAACAGATATCAGTATTCAGCACTTTAACTTTACTAATCTTAGTAATTGTTAAATTTCCAGATGACACATCACTACATCTCATAGGAAAAGTGTCCCATTTTCACTATCCATAGACAAACCTTTTTAACAAAACATAAATAATATACATTGCACCATGTTTCACAAAGTTATCAATTATGTAATGTAATTAAAGAAAAATAAGCTTAAATATTTTTAAATAAATCTCGGTTGCGTTGTGTGACTTTTTCACCGGTGTCGTGAAAAAAAGCTGCGTTTAGCTCTGGGCTTGTTCTGCCCATAGTGCGCGTCCCCGTGGGGAGTGCGCGTCCCCGTGGGTAGTTAGTGTGGAGTTTTGTGAGACGTAGTGAAATGTCCCTCCACATTGTGCTGCTTTGCCGTCACCACAGTCGCTCCGCAGATGAGATACGTGCCGGTTTCTTTTACAGTCTTAAATCGTTGTGAAAGTGATCTCTTTATTTTCTACCATGTTTTGGAGTAAGAAACTGCTTTCAGCGCATCGTCACAGCGCTCGCGAGCGGAGCACTGGTTTTTGTCACGTGCACAATACTGACCTTTGAAGTGAGTAGGTCAAAGTTCACCTTAACTTATCTAAACTTCACGTATAATGAACATATGTTTAAGATATTGTCATTTTTAAATCTATATAAATGCAAGGGTGATAAAAAAAAAATAGCAACAGAATAAAATTAAATTTTAGATGCAGCTCCTTAGTGAGTTCTGCTATTTTTAGAACCGGTCTGCGGGCGACTCATGTGGGGCTTGGGGGCGACATGGCGCCCGCGGGCACAGGGTTGGTGACCCCTGTTCTACCATCATCAATGCAAGATCTTGGTGAAAAATGAATGCAACACTGGATGGAAATAAATCATGTGACATTGTAGAAGCTTGTCAAAACAATGCCACAGCGATTGCAAAGCTAAAGGAGGTCGAACAAAATATTACAGTGTGTGACCTTTTTTTTTTTTTTTTGATGGTGACTTTTTTTTTTTGACCAGGCAGTGTATGAACACAACCACTTTACTGTTTTTACATCCAAATGTCTGCATTAAAGCTCTGACAGCCGGGATCTGTATTTGAAGATCTGAGTTAATGGCTCAGAAATGTAATTCCTGAAAATGTGAGAGATGCAGAGCTCAGCGCAGCTAATGTGGGCCCGACGCTGACCAGATGTGGGCCCGATGCGTTTGATCCCCGGGTCACCCGGGCCATTCTGTGTGGAGTTTGCATGTTCTCCCCATCAACCCAAATCACAAATACAACTACATCATGGATGCTGATTTCTGTTTCTATATTACTTGAACTGTGTGCCATGTTTTTACCGTGCTTTTGTGATGACCACAGAGGCTGTTTGTCCACTTCTAAGCTCTTGTATCTTGTACTTTAGTCGTGAATCCTCAGGTGAAAATTGAACTTTGAACCTGGGGCCGTGTTGATCTTGGGCGAGTTCACACAGACCAGGGTGAGGCGCCGTTCTGCGGGAGCTCAGGGTCAGCTGGTGTAAACACACTTTACTCTTTTACTTTACAGAGAGTGAAGAGTGTCAGTGATCTAGGGAACTGTGTCGTTTTGATGAAATATGTTTTATTTTTAACATTTAGAGTGTTAGAAACCAGCACCTTTAACCACAGGGTGAATGGAGCACACCACAGGGAAACAACTCAGTGTGAACTCTCCTCCCTTACTCTGTCCTCTCCTCCTCCTCCCCTCCTCTGTTCTCTCTTCCTCTTCCCCTCCTCTTCTTCTCTTCTCCTCTCCTCTTCCAGCTATGTGGGGCGGTGTTGACGTCCGTCTCTTTGTTTATTCTGCCAGATACAAGGAAATGAAATGTTCCGTGTTGAAACAGTGCCATTGAACAGGACTGTGTTCTGTGTGTGTGTTGAACAGGAGTGTGTTCTGTGTGTGTGTTGAACAGGAGTGTGTTCTGTGTGATTTTAAACAGTTATAAATCAGTCAAACGGCAGCGGCGTCTGTCAGAAATGGACTTGTTCCATATTTTTGCCTAGTAGAAGCAGAAACGTGATGCGGTGGTGTAAACGTCATTTAATTTGAACACGTTCTAATGTAACGCTGTTTATGTAAATGAGGCGTTATGGAGGTTGGCCAAGAGATGGAGCAGGCAGAGTCATGGATCTGTGTTTGAGCTTAAAACTGCATTAAAGGGCCACGAGCGAGGAACATCCTCTGGATCAGACCGTGACGACTGAGAATCCCATGCCCCACTGATCTGTTCTAATGTTTCCTCGTCACAAACAGACCTGGAGTTGTGTTTTGTTTCATTCACACATGTTTAACACACAAACCCTGCATATTTAGGCTGAGTTCTTTTCTCAAACTGAAAACACTCTGTTCCACCGTGTGATGTCATCATGTGGTAATGCAGGAAGTGCCTCACTGTATTTTTAAACTCCACACACCTTCGCTAGAATCATCTGGATCATTTCAGCCCTGTAATTGCCAATCTCTACCTAACTGAAGGTAAAAGGAGCTGTTCACTTGAAAACTACCACTTCATGACATCACACAGTGGAACAGAGCATTTTGAGCTTTGGAGATGTAGAGTGAGATGTAAAGTGTTACTCAAACATATGTGAATGAAATAAAACACAACTCCAGGTCTGTTTTTGAGGAGGTAACAGCATTAGAACATATTTCACTGAAACAGCAGGTTGCCGCAGAGGTCAGATACCTCCTGTTCTCCTGTTATAGATGTGTAGATCAGAGCGCTGACGCAGCCCCTATTTATGCTGCCCCAAAGTCTCTTTTCAAACTAGGGTCACGTTTGTCACAACCTTTAAAACTGCTGTGTTGATGAAGTAAAAATACTGCCCTCTACTGGCTCTAATTGTGCCCTGTCCTCTGTCTGGTGCAGTGTCTGAATGCCAACGCTGAGGGCCATGGAGTTAAGTCGGCAACTGTGTGGGAAGATGAGGAGGTCCAAGCGATCGCAGGCTTCTTCACCTACCAACACCTCCCCTGGTCTCCACATCCACCTGTACACGCCCGACACAGAGCCGCTCCACTACAAAGGCACCTGCTGCACGGCCGAGGAGCTGTGTGTCGAGGCCGCTAAGAAGTGCTGTAAGTTTGTATTTTTCTCCTATGTTCTAATGCCGTTCCTCATCAAAGACATGCTTGAAGAGGTTTTAGATGTCATCCATGCATGTTTGAGAAATCTACTGATCTCTCCGAGGCCCTATTCAAACCCTCCTCACAGTTAGTAGTAAGTCTGTACAGGGCTCCGCCCACAAGCCTACACCACCCATGCTCCCACATGACAATTCTCTATAAATATATAAAAAATGATACAAAACAACACGCTACAACTTCACAAACCTGGTGTGATGTGCAGTAGTTTCATTAACGCTGATTGTGATGTGATAGCGCTGTGAATGGGGCAGGGTTTTTGACTCAGAGCGGCAAAAACGGAAGTGAAACTTATAAAACATGTTAATATGTTGTTTTGGGCAAGTATAGCATTTTCAAAACAATAAAAGGAAACATGGTGATCTAAATATGTTATGTGTTACTGTTAATACCCCATAGAAGTAAATACCCCCTCTTTAATACCACATAGAAGTAAAATAATCCCTCTTTAATACCCAATAAAGGTAAATACTCCCTCTTTAATGCAGGGTGGGTTTAGGTGTGTCATCATCTGTAATTTTCCAATGAACTTGTTTCTAAATTTTAAATATTGGCAGAGTGAAACACAGTGAGTCAAATAAAATGGTACTAAAAGTGACCCCAAAAATGAAATGGATAAATATTGAGCTGGTAAACAATATCTGCTTCATAATTCACTGTGATTGGTTAAATCCAGCTGTCACTCACTCAGAGTATTACAGAAGCCGACCAATAGGAGATGTGTGCAGGAAAATGTGTCTTTGTTTGAGTCATAGTCTGTTTATATAAATGGACATAGCTAACCTGCTAGCCACTGCGTTCCAAACAGGAAGTGATCATGGACGCACTTCCGGCTCCATCGACTCCAATTCACTTTCTGTGTAAAAACTGTGTCCATTCTCTCTGTAACTGCTGCTGTCAGACTCATCATTTTGGTCTTTTATTTCACTATTGTGTCTGCAAATCAAGATATGAACATTAATAGCGCAAATCAGATGCCTTTTTTTTCACCGAGGTCGCTAGCGTTAGCAACAGGTTTGATTGACAGTGTTACTAAGCTCCCGCTCCCTGGTAACCAGCGGTGATATCAGAATTCCAAACATCGAAATCTGCTCCATCTGGCCCCTATTCACCTTATTCCAGATATCATTGTTTGGGTTGTATTATTTTGTATGGAGCTGCCTATCTGCAATGCCGACGTGTTGTTGTACATAAACATTGAATATCTGACACAAAGCAACCCACTTTATATAATATTTTAGCACCAAAACGTTTCCTAAATTCTCCTATGAAAATGAACAGGATTTCCACTTAACTGGAGGTGCTACTACAAATAGTGCGCAGTTTAATCACATTTACGGAAAAAATGCATGGGGCCGAATAAGGTCAATAACTGCTCTCCTCGATGAGCTTCATCTGGAGCTGAACGCTGTAGGTGACATCCACTTCGTTACAGTCGCCCGGCCCTGTTTCAGACATGTTACTGAGGGTTTTCTTCATCCAAAACTGAGGAAATTTGGAGGTGGGCAATAATGACATAAATAATATTATTTTGGGGAATTATTTTGAATGTGTAATCTCTCAGACTCGTGCTCAAACGTCCGCTTTAATATTCTTGTGTTGAAGTTCTTGTATTATAAATCTGTTTTGTTGTTATTGTTACAGCGATCTCTCCCTTATGCTTCAACCTGTTCTCCCTGTACGACGAGGACAGTCGTCTGTGGTACCCCCCCAACCACCAGTTCAAGATCTCAGACGACACCAGCCTCAAGCTGCATTATCGCATGAGGTGAGAGGGGCGGAGATGGGCCCTCCTCTATTTTACATGCTCTGGTTTCATATTCAGATCTTTAATGTGACATAATAATGACGGCTTCACTGGCTCAGTGTGGACCTGCTGTGTTTTAGGATTATTGATGATCACTGATGGGGCTGTATGACATATCGCAAAAGTGTCAATATCGAAGTCTGCTTACACAATGCTTACATGAGATTTCCTTTACAAGACCAAGCAGTTGACTGTTGTGTGTTGTGTTGTGTGTGTTTTGACAGGTTCTACTTTAAGAACTGGCATGGAACTACAGAGGGCGAGTCTCCTGTGTGGAGGCACTGCATCAGTAAACTGAAAGGAGGCCCGACCCATGAGAAACCCCCCGAGGGAACGCCACTGCTGGACGCCGCCTCGCTGGACTATCTGTTTGCCCAGGTCTCTACCCGCTGCCCACATCACAAGACAGAACCAGAGTCTTCACTGCTCTATAAATCACACATTCACCATCGACTCAAAATCACAAAGACTCAGATCATTTAAGTCTTTATACAGACAAATGTTGTACCGGTTTTAGTTTGAAATTCAGGGGATTCTTGTCTTAGTTCAACAGTTCATTTTCAGTCTTATCATCTAATACTTGTCATACTAAAAAAATCTAAATTACCTTTTTATTATGCATTAAATAGGCCCTGTTTTATGTTCACATGCCCCAAAATGTGATTATAATTGGATCTTTGTGTGTATATTTGATGTTCTCTGTTTTACCCCATTCCCCATTTCAGATACACAAACGCTGAATGAGAGAGTGTGTCCCAACTTTGGCCTGATCGTGTATACTGCCAAAAGTCTTAATCTTCATAATAATAATTTGAGTGGCCATGCGACTGCAGCCTCTGAAGTCTGTTTCCTTGTGTTTGTGTGTGTCTGTGTGTGCAGGGCCTTCATGACTTCCACACAGGCTGGATTCCTCTCAGAGCGTCTAACTCTGACTCAGAGCAACATGAAATCGAGAACGAGTGCCTGGGCATGGCTGTTCTGGCCATTACTCACCATTCACTCAGCAAAGAAATCCCACTCACAACCGTTTCACAAGAAATGAGGTAAGACACACTACTACTACACACGCTCTGAGGTACACACACTACGGCCGTGTCTCAATTCACCAACAAGCCCTTAAATGCACCATTCGTGTGCATCGAACTATGTCCCATTATGCACCGCGCCTATGCAAAAAAGCGAAGAAAATTGAGTATGTTATGCAATACACATTCAAATGATCATATTGGTTTATCTCACCTACTACAGTGCGACATGAACCTGTTGCGACATGAAACTGTTAAATTTGAATAAAGATATGTATAGGCCGTTTGTTTGATGATTAAAAAACCTGTGCAGCACTGGCAACTCAGGTTTATTTTGCAGTACATTCTTCTGGGCTGGTTTGGGGAAACAAAAGAAGTTACATTGAATAAAGGAATGTGCAGTTATTCCCAGACAATAATTGGAAGAAGAATACATTATTATTATTAGAAATTATAATTATTGCAATAACAAAAAAAATGGAAGAATGTTCGTTTTCTGGTGTTACCGTCAAAGAGTTGACCGTCTTCATAAGCCCCACGCTGGTCTGCACAACATTTACCTTAACGTTAGTAAATCAAGATACCAATTTGAGGTAGTGCTGCACTGCTAGGAAATACCTTACAATAATAAAATGAGATGGCACACGGCATAGAACATAAACAGCGCCTTCTACTGGTATTAAAGTGGTTTAGCCACAGATCAAATTAAACGTGGCCAAAATACCGAATCGTTAAACTCCAATATCCCACTTTATGTACAACTAATCTGTGTTCTCCGGTTTACAGACTATGAATGTAAAAATTATATTGGTTGCTTCTGTTTCTGTTTCTGTTATTACGTTTTAACAAGGTATATTTTGTTAAAGTTATGAAGTAGCTACAATTGGGTAAAAAATCGCCTATAACCTTATATTTGCCTATTGATATTCAAAGGAAAAGATGAATTCCATACTTCATTCAATCTAAACAGAAATGAACGGCTGCAATGATGACACCGTGACTCTTCTTCTATTAAATAATAAATAATAAAAAATAACATAAGCAAAGTATGTAACGTAAGCGCACAGACAGCGGCTGAAGTACGCTCTGTGGTGTACACACAGACTACAGCACACACACTCTACAGCACACACACAGTACTGTACACCCACTGTGAGGTAGGACAATACACACACTCTGAGGTACACACACTACAGTACAAACACTCTGAGGTAGGGCAGTGCACACACTACACACACTGGGAAGTACACACACTGCACACACTCCACGGGACACACACTACAGGACACACACTCTGAGGTAGGACAGTACACACACTCTGTACTCCATTAACCCACAGCTGCCTCTATCTGTCTCTCTCACATCAGAAAAAGGCTCAAAGTGCTCATGACTAATGTGTTTGTGTGATTCTGACTTGTTATTTTGGGTTAGGTTTGGTTTGGTGAGTTAGGTTTGGTTTGTTGGGTTAGTGCCTATGCCAGATGTTTTTCATAGTTTTACATAATTTAAGTGTCAGTTTGGGGAAAAATCCATCTGCCTCATCTCATCATCACAGCAAACTCCATCAAAATGTACGACATTTAACACACAAGAAACCATTTAACTTAACAAAATAAACATGTCGTTTTAATTCCTCAGGTATCCAAGTATGATGCAGTTTCCCTAGTAACGTTTTTCTTTTATTTTGTGTCTAATCATGACTATTGTGTAATTTATTCTAGTTTGGGCTTTGTTTACATTACGGTTGCTTGGTAACAGTTACATACAGAGCAATGTCAAATCAGCAACAAGTTTCTGTGGAAAAACTGAAAACAAGATAAGCAAAATGAAACAGACCTGTGTTTGACAGGAGCCATTTTGAGGACTCTTCACCATTTGAAGACAGGATAGGTTTTGTTTTAAATTGTTAATCGCTATGGCAACGGTCCCAATTGGTTATCATTTCAAAACCCATAGATAAAAGTAAAGTGAAACGTTTTCTATGACATCTAATCCTCCCTGTGCAAATACGATCAAACTGAAGCATTTTAGTTATTTTAAAAATACAATACAAATGTAACAGGACAACACTGTTTCTTCACTGATCCGAACATTAGTGGTTCAAATCCCGCTCTCGACATAAATGTGATTGGTAGAGCGGTCAGGTTTGTGATGCGATTCCAGTTTCCACAGATGAATGGTGATGTTGTGTCCTTGGGCAAGACACATAATCCCCCTCGCCCCCAGTGTCTGTGTACAGTGGTGTGTGATCAGTTCAAAGGTCACTCACAGATTCACTCACACATTCTAACAGTTCTGTCTTTGTGATCTTTTATTTACAGTTACAAGTGCTTCATTCCTGAGTCTCTAAACCGAAACATAAAACAACGAAATATTTTGACCCGTGTCAGGATCAATAACGTGTTTAAGAAGTTCTTGAGTGAGTTTAACCAGCGCACGGTCAGAGACAGCCACATCGCACCCTATGACCTCAAGATCAAGTATCTGGCCACTCTGGAGGGGCTGACCACAGGGTTAGGGACGGAGCTGTTGGAGCCTGTGTCCGTGAGCATCAAGCACGAGGGCGAGCTGTGCGACGGAGTGTACCACGGTAAGAACTGTGCCCCTGTCAGCCGCCATCCAGTCCACCAAGCCCCTGTACACACACAAGTACACACACAAGGCACACGTAGAGTCACACCCTCTCATTCAGTGTTTTATTTCTTTATTTTTACTGCTTTCTACATTTTAAAACAGACCAAAGGCATCAAATATATGAAGATATATGGAATTATGTAGTAAAGAAAAAGAGTTAAAAGCCCATGTTACACGGTGTCTGACCTCTGTTCTAATGTTGTTTCCTCATCACAAACAGACCTGGAGTTGTGTTTGTTTCATTCACACATGGTTAACATGCAAACCCTGTATATTTAAGCTGAGTTCGATATTTGAGTTTATTCTCACAGGAGAACTGAACGGTCGATTCAAACTGCTGTGTGCTGATGCCCTACAAGTCCCACAGTGGTACAGAATCCCCACTCAAAAGTCAGCCGGTTATCAGCCTTGAACCTCCAGCAGAGGGCGATCTTTGGCTCAGTGAGCTGCCTCCATCTGCATAAAGAGTATATATTATGTATTTGTAGTTTTATTTGAACACTTTAGTCCAAAGAGGTTCTGCAGAAAAGTGACTATACAACACTCTGATCCAGTCTGTAGTCAGACTAGGTCATGGATGAGTTTGATGAAATCATTCAGGTGAAATGACCAAAAACAGTCTAAATATCGACCTAATAATATCAGCAGAGCTTATGGTCCATTGGTTTGTCTGGATCAAACCATCGGAATCAGCCATGAAAAAAAAAAATCAGTCGATCTCCAGTCAGCCCCACTCGTGGTCAGAATTCCAAATATTCCAAATTTATTTGGAGCTGAACGCTGTGGGTCACACTCCCTCAGTCACTTCTTTATACAGTCTGTGACTTTACCACAGCTGTTTTTTTTTCACCTGTCAGATCACCTGTCGAGTCACACTCACTTCATTTCAGAACTTGTTTGTGCAGTAATGAGTAGTTATGTCATCTTTCAATGTTTACATTCTCGCTTTATTTTCACTTTCTTTCAAGCTGCTTGTCCCCATGGAGAGGTTATTACTTTGACTAGAAAATTCACCAATATGGCATTAAACCTGTCTATCTACATGGAGACAAGCAGGGGAGGCCACCAGGCCAAGTTACATGTCAGATCTGTGTGGAGGCGAGCCTACTCACACTGAGAATGGATGTTACTTTTGAGAAATAAAAATTGTATTTCAGGAAAAAAGGTTAATGTTGTACTGTGGCACATTCTAAGCAAAGCAACAGTATCTCCACGTAGACAAAGTTACATAATGCAGCTTTATGGGCTCGACACACGGGGATTGACTAACGACAGCGTGCAGCGACACTCATCGCATGGGCTTTAAAAACGAACATACGGGCAGCTACAAATTGCAGCAACTAGCAGCAGCTTGTCACGTCGCACTCTGTTCCAGATCGGATCGCGAGCCTCCTACACGTCTGATTGGCTGTTTATTTGGAGGGAATTTTGAGGCTGCAATAGCAGTAGATGGGAAAAAGACACTAGAAGAGCCCCTTCACCAGGCTGGATCAAATAATTCAAGCATAGAGGCAGCTTTGATCAGAGACAAGTTTTGTGAATATTTCTCCTCTGCTGCTGGTGAAGTTCCCTGGCAAAATTATATTGTCTAAAATCATAATTTTCATTTGATACATTTTTTGGTTTAGTTGTTATTGTTTGTTGTTATTTTTTTGCACCAATTTACTAAAATACTAAAAAGTACGTTTGTACTGCTGTTTATGAAAAAAACATGTTATGTTTTTCCCCCATATGGTCATTTTGTTTAATGTAAAAACCTTAAATAAATATATTTTTTTAATGTTGAATCAGTTGGTTATTAGCCTCCATAAAGTTATCTGGATTAACAAATTTGCGCATGTTAACTTACCACTCATATTCACCCTGGCACCAATGAGTTCCCAGGCAGCTGCTTTTTTTGAAATATCTCTGTAGTCTTTTGATATATGTCAAAAAGAATTGGGAAATCCAACACGGCGAGTATGATTTTCTTCTCCATGATGTTTCTGAAGTGGACAGTGCATTGGCTCGTCAATCAAACTCTCGCTGATTGGCTGTTGTGCAGGTGACAGCGATAAAAGTAGAAAAATTTTCAACTTTCATTAATCGCATCGCAGGCCCGCATGTGCACGTCAACATGCACGAGCTCTAGGTTTCCCCGTGCACTACTTTCATTGTCGTGGAGATGAGAGAGAATAGCGATTTTCACAGTGTCGCACAGGTACCATTGGAAATAAACGGAGAGCGAGCGACGTCGCTCCCCGTGTGTCGAGCCCATTAGTCTGTTATAGTCACTTGGTATAACTTGATGATATGTCTTTGTGTTTTAAGGATATTACAATCACAACTACAACCAAACGCCAAACCAGACCCTCAAGATGAGCAGTGACATCCAGGTGTTAGTCACCGGGACTACTGGGATCTCCTGGAGGAAGAAGCCGACACCAGTGAGTCCGACTGTGACCCGACTGTGACCCGACTCTGACCCGGCTCTGACCCCACTCTGTTTAAAGTCTATATGACTCGACTCTCACTAGGAGTGGGACAATAAACAATAATATCGTATATCTTGATAAAAAGAGTCATTCGTGGGACATTTTATATAATCTTGATGATTGCCAACAAAGACAGGGGAGTCAGCGGGGGGGACAAAAGAGTCTGTTATATGGAACCCCAGGGTCTTAGGGGCCCAGAATTGGACCCTCTTCCTATTAATTTGTATTACAGAGGGGCCATGTGAGGCTTATTGCCCCAGGCCTCCAAATTTCAGTTGACGGCCCTTCTCATCCATAATATTCTTTGTGAAAGTTATAATTATTCGTATCCATAACAACTTAACAACTTATGACCTGACTCTGACTCTTTTGATCCGTTCAGTTTAAAGTGCATATGTTTTTCATGTGTTTCTTTTTGAATCGGTTTGGTTGATTGTCGCCGTGATAAATATTTATCAGTTTTACATCAGGTCAGTGGGAGTTTGTGGAAAAATGTTGAAGAAAAGCAAAAAAATACAGGAAGTGTGTCTGACGTGAAACTGAAGCCTGCTCCTGTCGTCACAGGTTTCACTCACACACAGGTGTTTTTCTGACCCTTTATAAAAGTGTTTGATTTTTCAGTTCAAAACTATGTCAGAATTTGGTCTCTGTTTACATTATGGTTGCTAGGTAACAGTTATGTAATTACCTCTAAATATGTCACATGAGAAAAAAATCTACTTAAGTAAAAGTATTAAAGCACCTGTTTAAAAGGTACTTAAAGAGTGAAAAGTAAAAGTAATTTCTCACAGATTTTGAGTCTTGTAAAGCTTCAAATGTGGTGTCTGCTGTGTGTCTGCTGTAGAACATATTATATTACTTGCCTTTTATGTTGCTTTTTTTCCTTCCTAATAATGTGCAGTGTGTTTATATTTACATGGTGTATGTGGACCATATGTGCTCTCTGATTAATATTACGGCAAGGCAAGTTTGTTTATAGAGCACAATTCGCACACAAGGTAATTCAATGTGCTTTACAGAATAAAGACATTAAAATCACAATACAACAAATCAAAACATAAATAATCACAAATGATTATCATAAAATTAACATTAAAGGAGAAAAGTGCAGAACAAAACCCTTTCAGTCATATGCACAGCTAAACAAAACTGTTTGAGCCTGGATTTACACATAAAGTAGAGGCCTGTCTCACATCTTCAGGAAGACTGTCCCAGGTTTTAGCTGCACAAAACTGAAACACTGATTCCCCTGGTTTAATCCTGGTTTAATCCCGACTCTGTGCACCAGCAGGAGGCTTTACAGTAGTCTAACCTACTGGAGACAAATGCATGGACGTCTGACTTATACCTGACAGTTTACCTTTGATTTTTTTGCAGTGTTTTTTAGATTGTAAAAAGCTGCACATGTTATTGATTTGATGTGGCTGTTAAAGTTCAAGTCTTAAGTTGAAGTCCATTATTACCCCTACATTTCTAGCCTAATATTAAGGTTTTATAGAGAGAGACAGGAGGTGACAGCTAACACTTTCTCTATGTTTCTGTGGGCCAAAAACTAGGACTTGAGTCTTGTCTGAGTTTAGCTGGAGAAAGTTGTTTTGCATCCACACACTGATCTGTTGGATGCAGTGGCAGAGAGAATCCACTGGTCCATATTCACCTGCTGCCAGTGAGACATAGACCTGAGTGTTATCTGCATAGTTGTGGTAGGACACATTACTGCTGTGTATTAACTGGCCTAATGGCAGCATGTAGAGATTGAACAACAGGGGTCCCAGGATTGACCCCTGGGGCACCCCACAGGTTAGGGACATTTTATCTGAGACACATTTTCCAATTTCAACACAGTACTCCCTGTTTTCTAAATAGGACTTGAACCAGTTTAGTGCAGTACCACAGATGCCCTCCCAGGCCTCTAGTATTTAGTGTCTGTAAGAGAATCCCATGATCGACAGTGTCAAATGCAGCACTCAGATCTAACAGGATCAAGACTGAGGCTTTGCCTGCATCAGTGTCATTTGTCACCTTGATAAGAGCAGTGGTGGGGGCTAAAACCTGAGAGTTGTTCATTTGGAGAAAGTTAATATGTTCATGGTAAACAACTTTTTCGAGGACTGAAATTGGTCGGTAATTATTATAGTATTGTGGCATCAAGACTGCTCTTCTTTAGGAGAGGCTTAATAACCGCAGTTTTCAAAGCTATTGGGAATGTTCCAGATTGAAGTGACATGTTAACTATGTAAATGAGTGGTGATACCAAACTGTTGAGCTCAGACTTCAGAAATTTTGTGGGTAACACATCGAGACAGCATGTAGATTTATTTATTTATTTATTGGTTTATTTGACAGGGACAGTGTACATTAATAGCATTGCTGCAAATGCACCAGAATTAGCCAAAAGGCTATTTTTCATCTGTTGTCCCTGGACAGATGGCAGACCTGTCTAGATGAACTCAGAGCTGACTGACTTTGCAACTGTAACTGACAAAACTGTCCCAGAGATCGTCACTAGTCTAAGTGTCTATGAGGGTGCAGGGGTGTTATTTGCCTTGTGCAATTGATAGCATTTTTAATATGAACCCGAACCATAAGGACTTAAACTGGACATTACTCTGATTAATGACGATATGGACTTAAACTGGACATAAGTGGTGTAACTCTGTGTGTATTTAAACATAGACCAACACCGTGTCCAAGGAAAAAGGAAAGTCAAAGAAGAACAAACAAGATGGAGGACAGAAGAACAACATGAAGAGGCCGGACTCCAGCTGGGAGGTGTTCTGTGACTTCTACGAGATCACACACACGGTCATCAAGGACACAACCGTCACCATCAAGAGACAGGACAACAAGAAAATGGTGAGTGAATGCTGCGTTTGGGAACAGTGTTTGAGTCACGCAACCTGTGAAAAAAGAGCCCACGTTCTCTCATGAGGTTTATGTGTTAAATAAAGAAAGGAAAGGAAAGGAAAGAAAACGGCAAACAGAGAAACAAACAAACAGAGAAACAGAGAAAATGAACAAACCCCTTTTTAAAACAGTTCGTCTCAGTGATGTCAACACATATGAGCCAGAGTGCACTCACCAGACACGAGCTCATGAGAGCAACAATAAGATATGATCTTTAACTGTCTCTAATGGCAGAAAAGTGTCCTGGGACAGAGGGGAGGGGGGTGGTGAGTGGGGTGTTCACAGCTTTAACACAGAAAAGACATGACAGCTTTAGCACAGAGGAAACGTATCAGAACAGCATGAGCCCAAACAAACTACATCTTTAACACATAAAGTGTGAGCTCCAGTTCAGTATCGGCCTCATGATCCTGTGGTGACTCTGCAGGAGTTGCAGATGTGTTCTCTGGCAGAGGCCCACTCTTTTGCTGCTCTGGTGGACGGATACTTCAGGCTCACTGTGGACGCTCATCACTACCTGTGCAAAGAAGTGGCTCCTTCTTCAGTGGTGCACGACATCGAGAACGGCTGCCATGGACCCATCTGGTAAGATACAACCCAAAACTTCACTCACACTCAGAGGGAACAGCATTAGAACATGGATTAAAGCTCACGAGAGTGAGACCTATTCAACCCAGCGTCGCGTCACATAGTCATTTTGGTACAAATGAAAAAAATGTGCTGCTCTATGATTCACGGGTGTCAGAAACACTGATTTACATCCTTTCTCTGCAGTACGGAGTATGCAATCCACAAACTTCGTCAAGAAGGTAACGAGGAGGGCACCTACATCCTCCGCTGGAGCTGTACTGACTATGATTACATCATCATCACGGTCGTGTGTCGTGAGGTAAGAGTTTGTGTGTTTAGTTTTTATAATGTAGATACATTATCTTATATTTACAGTTCAGGTGAATTATTTTTGTTTGATTAAAAAATAAATAAAAGTTAAGTAAATATGAAGTTGTAACTGTTCAGTAATTAAGTTCAAGATAAAATGTGGCAAAGATTTGAAAAACGTCTCAAAACAAAGATGAAGGTAGATTAGTTTATTTTGTACATAATCACTATAAGCAGTGGCTGTTTCATTATTAGACTCAAACAAATATAACGGAACTGTGGTTAAAGATGTGCTGCTCATTGACTAAAAGGGGTTGTGACCAAAGCTCTCAAAACTATTACGCAACTCTGTGTATCTGAGACAAACTGCACTCAGACTCACCTGCAGGGGGAGTTCAGGCAAAACTACTATTTATACAGAAAAAAGACTAGGAAACAAAGCATTTTTATAAAGACTTAAACATGTGACTTTTACAGATAAATATAAAAAAATACCAAATCTTCAGCATTTCTCACGTTTCTTTTTGCTGTTATAAATATTAATCCTTTTCTAAAATAAAAAAAGAAATCAGGTGGATGAAGTGTCTTGCCTAAGGACACAAGATTAGTTTTTGCCACTGGGTCCCCCCGTGGCACCTGATTTTCCAGCGGTCCCCCATCCGTCCTCACCAGGCCTAGCGCTGTTTAGCAAAAGAGATCAGACCAGATCAGGCTTTAATTTCTCCCATGAGGCTCAGAGCTTGGATTGGAGTACCTCAAATTTCAAAGGTACTGTCAAAGGTACTCTGTAGGTGTATTCCTTTGACTGGATCCTTCCAAATTAAAATGATCCCTTATCTCTTGTCTCTGGTCACAGTTCATATCTGTGGTAATAAACACCTGTTATTGGACTAAATGAATGAGAGATAAATGTTGATCATCTCCATGGAGATGAGCAGCAGGTCGACCCTCACCACACTAGGGATGGGACGATATACAATAATATCGTTAATTGCGATAAAAAAGGTCCACAATTAATCGTTCGTGGGATTTTTTAATAGTCATGATCATCGCGCACAATTATAATCACCTTTACAGCACCACACTGCCTCATGTTTCCAGTTCCAATACAACGTTTAGATGTTAGTTTGTGGTGTTTGCCCACTCTGACATAGCAATGACACTTGTAGCTTCTGTGCTTATCTATGTCTGAACTATATTCTGTCAGATATCAACAATAAACAAAGTCTGATCCGTAACTCTCCACAGGAACGTACCAGTGCGCGCCTCACCCGTGCGCACAGATGAGACGCTAATGTGTGCACATCTTAGATTTTTTCCTACAATAATGCAAACTGCAGAATAAAACAACACCTTTTAAACAATAGACAAATTAAGTCTAATTCATACAGCTGAACACAAATGTGTCAGAGCGCATGGTCCGAATGTGCACTATGTGCACAGAAGCAAAGCTAACGATTATACACGGTATATTTTACCTACAATTAAGTCAATAGCAGAATAAACCACGCTTACCGATCGAGAACAGCATCCAATCCATCAAAAAATAAGGTCCTTTACTCCTGAGTCCACTGTGGGATCTTTACTCTTTGCCATGAACCGCTCCAGGTCAGAGATGCCTCTAGTTTAACTTGTACAAACATCCACAGTGTCCTCGGTCACGTACTCCCTTTGTTTTGTCTGTTTCGTCATGTTTAAAATGCAAAACAACAGTGCATAAAATGCGCCATTATGCACAGATTTCTGCATCTACTCCGCTTCGGCCGTTTCCCATTCGCCAAAGTGCCTTAATTGCATCGTTCTAAGTGTTTGTCGACGGACACTCGCGTCACTTCCGGCGCGACAAGGACCGGTCCATTTCGACAGCATGGCAATGAGGTGTACACATTTTCTTCCGGGTACGTCTGTTGACGGAAAACCATGGCATGTGATACATCATCCTGTCCCGCTGCTCTTTGGCTGTAAGGGAAAACGTCAGTAAATGTGTGTGATGTAATTGGTTGATTCTACAAGGGGAAGAGTGGGGTGTAAACTTTCAGTCATCTGTAGCACTGATTTGCTGTCTGCGGCCTCAGTAACCCACATCCCCACCTTATTGGCCAACACTGGTGTCAATCACAAGTTAACACATGTGTTTAGCATTGAGGACGAAAATTGGCACTGTCAGAAGTTTATTATGCCTGAAATCGACAAAAGAAAGGCAAAGAAGTGACGGAGCAGATTTCATATTTGGAGTACTTTCCTGCAGCAGATTGGACATGGAGGATCTTATTTTGTGGACATAATTTCTTGACTGGATTATATTCTCTGGACCTTTACGGAACGAATGAGACCAACTTTGTGTGAATATGTTGATGTTTGACAGAACCAGAGCGCTCAATGGTAAGTGAAGTCCAGATTCACACTTTGTGACTTTTGTGTAAAGACGTCTTTCCTGTCAGCACTGTGGTGACTGCAGGTGAAAATGGTTTGCATATCAAGAAAGACAAGTGCTGCAGCTTTCATTTGATGTGTAGATTGTTTGTGTGGATGACGCAGAAGTGTATGTACATTGCTATAAAATTGTAAAGTAGGCCCGGGCGTCGGAACGTTAACAGGTTAATAATTATCGTGATAATATCGTTAATCGCGATTATTTTGGCCACAATAATCATGAGTCTAAAGTTTAATATCGTCCCATCCCTACACCACACCCTCCCCACACCCTCCCCACACCCTCCCCACACCCTCCCCACACCCTACCCACACCCTCACCACACCCTCCCCACACCCTCATCACACCCTCACCACATCTTCCAGAAAGTTCCATAGCCCTTTTCTTTACTGTGATAGATTATTAATGAATGCTTGTTAAATGTTTGTGTCTTCAGTTTAAGGACGGCGCTCCCGTGTGCCAGTATAAAAACTTCCAGATCGAGAAGCTGACCCCTAGTGGCTTCCGTCTGTATGGCACCAGCACAGAGTGCCCCACACTGAAGGAGCTGCTGGAGCATCTGGAGGGACAGAGTCTAAGAACAGACAACCTGCACTTTCACCTGAACCACTGTTGCCCCCCGCAGCCCAGAGGTGGGAACACTTTTGTTTTAAACATCGACTGTCTGCGGTGGTGTTCAGGATCTAATATGTCTAATCTAGAGGATTCATGTTTTCTGCACAAAAAGGCTCTGCTCTATCCAAACCACAGACTTTACCTGACAGAGGACTGAGAGGACTGGTTCTAGACCTTTACCTGACAGAGGCTCTAGACCTGATGTCTGTTTGAGTGAATCTTGATCTAACTTAAATGCGACTTGTTGCACAGTTGTCTATCTTTCAGACTTGTTGTCATTGGACTTGGGTCAGTGTTTGAGTTTCTTCAGTGAAGGACTCCTCTAGGGCTGTTTGAGAGAATTTAACCTCTGAAGTTCAGGACGGGCACCTGACCCTGAGAGCTTTTGTCTTTTGATGCTTTTGTTGATTCTAATTATAGACTTTATCTTTGCATAGATTCAAAACAACACTTTGAATATTATCTTATCCATCTGTTATCTTTATCTCATTTGTTTAATGGCTCTCGTCTGTGTTCAAATCCTGTGGAAGGCACTCAGATGGTTTAAAGTGCATCCATCAGTGTCGCACATTTGTTTTTGTTCATTTGTTAATAAAGATCAGGGCTGAGATAAAGTTTGGTTCTCCAGTCGAGCCAGTTTAGACCCGGGCCTTTATGAAACCAGAGCCAGAAACAAACTGCATATTTCTTTTTTTCCCCCTATTTTTTTATTTTTTTATTTATTTTTTTAATGTATATTTTATTTTGGGAAGAACACATATTACAGGCACATTCTTTCCAGTTCAAATATTGTATAAAACAGCATTATTAATCCAAGCCCCTGAAAAGTGCTTGTCAAAACTATACCATGCTCATTTAGTCCCATCCCATTTTAGTATATTAAAGGAGTAGAAAGGAAAAAACAAAAAAACAATAACTATTTACAAGAACCGGGGAGCTTACATAAAAAAGCAAGTATAATCAAACATTATATATGCATTATACAATAAAATATAATTCTTCATCCGAAATGGAGAAGTCACAATAAATCTGTTCTAATTGGAGCAATATATTTAATCCACTTGTTCCAAATACAATAAAATCTGTTCCTTTAAATGTTTATTGTGTACGTTAGCCTTTCCATCCTAAATATTTCACATACTATATCAATCCAGCCATCCACTGATGGAGGAGTGGAATTTAGCCATATTTTAGTGATGTTCTTTGTACTTGCTGCCAGGAGGGCTTGCAACAGCTTTTTATCATTTCTCCGTTCTAGAAGAGCAACCCTACCCAAGTACAAAGGTTCAAAGGTGAATGATATGTTCACTCCAAAAACTGTTTAACCGCACATGGATCTCACTCCAATACAGTTTTAAATTGGAGCAAGCCCAAAATATGTGGTAGTGATTCCCCTCCTCAGAACCACACAGTCTCCAGCAGGCCGACTTATTGCTCCCCTGAGCTGGCGTTCTAAAATATCTAATAATGTTCTTCCAGCAGTGTTCTCTCCAGGACAGGGATGCCGTCGATGACCACTGGAATGACCAGATGCTATCCCAATCCTCCTCAGTAATTTCAATTGTTGCCTCCTTTTCCCATTTCTGTTTCACATATAACGTATTACACTTGTCGGTCACATGAAGTGCATTGTATACTTTAGATATCATTTTTTGGGTAGATAACCCATATGCCGATTTCAATATTTTAAAAAAGCTTCTTCAGATTGAGTAAAATTTGTTATACTGCAATTTGAGTTAAAAGAATGTCTGACTTGTAAGTATCCAAACTGCATATTTCAAACATTTTAAGGTCATTAAAGTTTCAAACATAAACCCTCTTCACAAACCCACATCGTTTAGCTGTTCATCTGCTCATTGTGGTTTATGTGTTTACATCTGGGTGTGTTTGGAGTCCACACAGGGTTGTTCTGTCGGGGAGGTCAGGAGTGCAGCTGACCAGAGCATCTAAACAGCTGCATCTCTGTGGCCTGAAGAGTTCTCCTCAGACTCTCTGTTTCTGCTGCTGTGATCAAGTAGAGCAAACCAGGTCTAAACCAGGTCTAAACCAAGTCTAAACCAGGTCTAAACCAAGTCTAAACCAAGTCTAAACCAAGTCTAAACCAAGTCTAAACCAAGTCTAAACCAAGTCTAAACCAGGACCGAACCAGGACCGAACCAGGACCGAACCAGGACCGAACCAGGACCGAACCAGGACCAAAAAAATCTAAATATGAACATTTAATAACAGACAAATCAGGCGCCTTCTTTCGCTGAGGTCACTTCTGCTAGCATAACTTAATATTAAGTTCCCGCTTCCTTCCAAACCAGCGGTGCCAGCGGGAGGTGGTGTGTATCTTCAACAGCTTTTGTCCTTTGCAGATTAGCTGCTATAACAGCTAGCCTTAATGAGCTTCATTTGTGGACTAAGTGAGGGTGACGTCACCCACAGCATTAAGCTTCAGTCAAATGAAGCTCATCGAGGCTAGCAGTTATAATTTGTAGCCCAGTTCCATATTTGGAATTCTGACCATGAGTATCATAGCAACCAAAAAGCCAATCCAGAGTGAGGCTGTTAAAGGTAATGCCCCTTCCCTCCCGCACCACTGGTTTAGCACAGAATGGGTGCTTAGCGTTAGCAACTACTTATTTGACAGTGTTGCTAACAAGAGCGATCTCGGGGAAAAAAGGCACCTGATTTGTCTATTATTAATGTTCATATCTTGATTTACAGACACAATCGTGAAATAAAAACCCCAGGATCATGTAGAGCGGGTTAATACGAACATTTAAGACCAAAATGATGAGTCTGACAGCAACAGTTACAGAGAGAGGGGAGTTGATGGAGCCTGAAGTGCGCCCTTGATCACTTCCTGTTTGGAACGTGGCAGGTAGCAGGTTAGCTATGTCCATTTATATAAACAGTCTGATTTTGACCCTTGACTGCTCTTATGTGTACTGGGGCAAAACATTTTTAACAACATATAAAATCAGGTGTAGTCACATTTTGTTCCGAGTGTTGTTGTTAGCAGTAGCTCTGCGTATGTTAGCATTTATGACCAAAATAACCACAGCTTTTCAATAGTGCTGACTACGTCTGTTCAAATAGTTATTTCCTTTTGATGCGATAAACCTTGTGGAGCCTTGTGTTCGAGTGTCTGTCACTGCCTTTGTGAAACAGCCTCAGGAGGAAGAGAGTTGTAAATGTGGGTTTCCGGAGCTAGAGCAGAGCTGTCTGTTTACTCTGTGAGGAGGCGAGGAGCAGTGAGAGGAGCAGTGAGGGGAGCAGTGAGGGGAGCAGTGAGGGGAGCAGTGAGGGGAGCAGTGAGGGGAGCAGTGAGGGGAGCAGTGAGGGGAGCAGTGAGGGGACGCGAGGAGCAGTGAGGGGAGCAGTGAGGGGAGCAGTGAGGGGAGCAGTGAGGGGAGCAGTGAGGGGAGCAGTGAGGGGAGCAGTGAGGGGAACAGTGAGGGGAGCAGTGAGGGGAGCAGTGAGGGGAGCTGTGAGGGGAGCTGTGAGGGGAGGTGAGGAGCAGTGAGGGGAGCTGTGAGAGGAGGCGAGGAGCAGTGAGAGGAGCAGTGAGGGGAGCAGTGAGGGGAGCTGTGAGCAGATTTAAACCCCAAAAACTATTATAAATCTACAATATTATAAAAATCATGAGCTTCAAAAAATAAACAGCAGAATGAAACACTTTAGTCGTTAGTTTGAGTCTGCAACAAGTCAGACGAGTTATTCATTCAAACTTACATCTTAAATCCCACCAGAGCAGAGAAAAAATAACACGATAAAAACTGACAGATAGTTTTAACTTTTCTACTTGAATAAGTGTATATAGATTAATGTGACACGAGACTCTAGAAAAGTCTGATATTTGACTGACACACGAGTCTGTGTGTGTGTGTGGGGGTGTGTGTGTGTGTGTGTGTAAAACGCTGTGATCCACTTCCTCTTTCGACACAGAGATTAGAACAGTGTTTTTGTTGTAAATGCAAATATGTCATGACTAAGGCTGCCGTGTGTGTGTTTTGTTCTTCTCTGTGTGAGTCGTGTGCTCGTGTCTTATTTGTCTGTATTTGTTTTACTTATGTCATGGCGTTTTATGGCTTTATGTTTTTAATGTTTTTATATCCGTGTTATTGTTTGAGGATTACGATCATCCAAATTTTGAGTTGTGTTTATGATCTTTGTGCAGCACTTTGTGAAATGTGCTTTATAAATAAAGTGACTTAATGTATTTTTTGTTGTTTATTTCACAGAGGTTTCAAATCTGCTGGTGATCACCAAAGAGCGTGCCCCCCAGTCCCCCTTCCACCTGGAGAGTCAGCTGAGCTTCCACCGCATCCTCAAAGACGAGATCGACGAGGTGCAGAACCCGTTCAAACATTTGCATATTTACCGTATCTTCTGGAGTATAAGTCACACCAGCCAAAAAAAAAAAAAACACATAATAATGAAACAAAAAAACATATATAAGTCACGCTGGACTGTAAGTCACATTTTTGGGGACATTTATTATACAAAATCAGAAACCAAGAACAGACATTTTATCTTTAAAGGCAAGTTCTAATAATCTGAATATCATTACAGCACGCTAACGTAACACATTTATATTTATTCAGTTACATGAAGCATCGACAGAACTGAACACGTGTCTGGTTTGTTAATGTAAGATATTAACATTTAATCAGATAAATAAAGCATAAAAAACAAACTAACAACTTTATTCTGGATCTCACTCCAAATCACTAAATCCATTCAATTCTTCATCCTCGGTGTCGCTTCTGAACAACTCCACCAACTCTGGAGGTAGATGAAGCGTCGCTTCCTCTTCTGTGTGACTGTCACACTGGTACAAGCCTAGAGCGCCCTCACACGGTTACTGTGACAATAACCAAGATGTGAAATTATATATTTTAATAATTTCACATATAAGTCTCATCTAAGTATAGGTCACTCCCCCAGACAAACTATGAAAAAAGTGACACTTATAGTCCAGAAAATACAGTAAATCTGAATGTATAATGTGTCTACTCCAGCAGCAAGACAAAACGCAAACCGTTAGCCTCAGGGTTAGCATCTGTGTTAGCCTCTGTGTTAGCCTCTGTGTTATCCTCAGCATTAGCATCTGTGTTAGCCTCTGTGTTAGCCTCTGTGTTATCCTCAGCATTAGCGTCCGTGTAAGCCTCAGGGTGAGCGTCTCTGTTAGCCTCAGCATTAGCCTCTGTGTTAGCCTCAGCATTAGCATCTGTGTTAGCCTCAGTGCTAGCATCTCTGTTAGCCTCAGCATTGGCATCTGTGTTAGCTACTGGGTTAGAGTTTGTGTTAGCCTCAGCATTAGCATCTCTGTTAGCCTCAGAGTTGGTATCTGTTTTAGCCACTGGGTTAGCGTTTGTGTTAGCCTCAGCGTTAGCGTCTCTGTTAGCCTCAGCGCTGACATCTGTGTTAGCTGCTGGGTTAGCGTTTGTGTTGTGCATGTTTTTGTTTTATTCACAGAAGCAGATTTTAAAAACCTTTTGAACTTTCTGTGGACCTCATTGTTTTCATATCTGATGTTCATTCATCTGGAGACATGTTGATAACAGAACTTTTATTTCTTCTCCAATGGGGGAATTTCAGTGTTGCAACATCACAGTACAAGAACAGTAGTGGAATACCATGTACTAAATGTTAGAAATGAGGCAGTAAAACAGTAACAATAAATGAAAAAAGATTCAAGAGATGAGGCTCCAAACTTTGAGACAATGTTAAACGATATTAAAATGGTTTATGCTCATTCCACATTAGAACTGCTGACTCGGTTCAAACTTGTTTTTCTGCATCACTCTGATTAAATTAGCTATTTCAGTTTTAATTATAGGATTAGTATTCAAAGTTCACATTTTAAACTCATTCAGAAAAAATGACTAAAACTGAAGTCAAGTTTCACATCTGAACTGCAGAGTTATCAGGTTCATGCAGAAGACGCCATGTTTTGTTTGTGCTAATTGCATCGGTTCAGAATGTGGTCTAGATTCTGTTTGTGCTACAGTCATTTAAGATAAAAAAAAATATTGTGTTTTTTAATTGTTCTGTTTGTTTCCAGGTCGACCACTTGGGCCAAGGAACCAAAACCAACATCTACTCTGGCATTCTGAAGGTGAAGAGCGATGAGGACGGAGAGGGAGGGTCCTTCTCAGCTCAGGAGATGAAGGTGGTGCTGAAGGTGCTGGGCGCTGGACACAGGGACATCTCCTTGGTAAGACGTGGATTTTAAAATAGACAAGTTCTACAAATTTTTCTATTCAGATGTTTAACCATGTTCCACAGTGTGACTTTGAACCAGCTCCTGTTCAAACTGTTTAAATGTTAAACTATCTTCTAGTCGTTTCTTCTCATTAAGCCTCTGAAGTTGTATTTGGAGGGATTCATGTTTGAGTAATCTTTAATCTTATTTGCAAGACGCCATTTTGTCGATCTACCCCCTTTTAACCTCCACCGGTACACGCCCACAGTGACACGCCCTGTGTGACACTCGCACTGTGACGCATCCAGTTCCTTCTACAGTTTTATTTTCTTAAGCGGTGATACTCGTAGGATTCGGCAGAGTCGCGTAATCATTTCAAACACATCCGTACCATGTCACTTATATTTTTTCAAATCTCAAAGATTTACTATTTTCTGTCTCATTTTGTTCAGCTCCTTTAAAGATAAGTTATCAGACTCTTTATTTGTAAACATTATTATTATTATTATTGTGGGATTCACCAGAGCTGTGGATGATTGAAAACATGTGCTGCCCATGTGGTCGACTAAACGGGGAGAAGCTCTCAAAACTATTACGTATCTCTGTGTATCTGAGACAAACTGCTTTCCCCAGACTCACCTCATGAAAAAACTACTAGGGAACAGTGTGTTTACAGAGGAGAGGCCTACAGAGGAGAGGCCTACAGAGGAGAGGCCTACAGAGGAGAGGCCTACAGAGGAGAGGCCTACAGAGGAGAGGCCTACAGAGGAGAGGCCTACAGAGGAGAGACCTACAGAGGAGAGGCCTACAGAGCCAAGGATGGAGTTACGGATGGGAGATTGATGTTGAAGATAAAAATGTGTTCCTGTTGTTTCAGGCCCCTAATGGCTGCTCTCACACCTATTAGCATCCTTGCTAGCCCTACTGTTTTGTTTTGGATCTGAGGATGGAGTTATGGATGGGAGATAGATGTTGAAGATAAAAATGTGTTCGTGTTGTTTCAGGCGTTCTTTGAAACAGCCAGTATGATGAGGCAAGTGTCACACAAACACATCGTGCTGCTCTACGGCGTCTGTGTACGCAACCAGGACAGTAAGTGCTGCTGTATACTTCTACTTTTAGTATGATTAAATTTAAAATATGTCCTTGGTGTGACAATATTTTTCCCCAACATATTTTTAAAAAGTCTGAAATAAAAATCTATATAAAAATTCAAACTTGGTACCAACACAAAATGGAAACTGCTGATTTCCTGACATCTCCGTTTCTTGTGGTTAGTCAGAACCTATGAATAATCTGCCTGAAATAGTCACGACCTCTCCAGATCACCATCTGCTTTAAAATGGAGAAGTTAAGGTTATTAGAGTAACTACGGTAGTCACTTTTAACCTTTTGAAATGACTTTAATTCCAAAAGGTTAAAGGTCTTGTTCTCATCTTTGAGAGCCCCAGTGAAGATAAATGTGTAATACAGGAGCTTTAAAGTCTCTGTACCTGATTTTTATACCAAACTTGACTCTTGCAGCTTTAATCCATGTTCTAATCTAACACTAATCTAACACTAGTATTAGTCTGTCTACATCTCCAAAGCTAACAATGCTCTGTTCCACCTTGTGATGTCATGAAGTGGTAAAAGAAGCTGTTAACTTGAAAACTACCTTTAGTTGAGTAGAGATTGGAAATTCCAGGGCTGAAATGATCCAAATGATTCTAGTGAAGGTGTATGGAGTTTAGAAAGTGGGGCACTTCCTGTATTACCACATGATGACATCACAAGGTAGAACAGAATGTTTTCAGTTTGAAAGAAGAACTCAGCCTAAATATGCAGGTTTGTGTGTTAAACATGTGTGAATGAAACAAAACACAACTCCAGGTCTATTTGTGATGAGGAAACAATATTAGAACAGATCAGAGAATAGTGTCATATGGACCTTTAAGAAGCTCTTCATGTTTCTTCTCATAATAATCGTAGCATTTTATGTATTTTATTTAAACATTGTTGTGACAGATCTAGTCTAATTTTATTTATTTTATGTAAATCCACTGTGACAGTTCATCAACATCATCTGTTTGTTATAGATATTATGGTGGAGGAGTTTGTGCAGTACGGCCCCTTGGATCTGTTCATGAACAACCACTGTCCTCTGAGCACGACTTGGAAGTTTCAAGTGGCAAAACAACTCGCCTCTGCTCTCAGCTACCTGGTAAGAACGCAAGTACACAGATCTGTCTGGTAAGAACACAAGTACACAGATCTGTCTGGTAAGAGATGTTACATTTTCATTTGTAGGTCTAGAATTGTGGACTTTTTAAAAATGTATATATTGTGGTTCAAGTTTGGATTCAAGTCGCCTCATGAGCACTTCAGCTTCATTGACTCTGGCTCCAATTCACTTTCTGTGTAAAAACTGTGTCCCCTCTCTGTGTAACTGCTGCTGTCACTTTTGTGTCTGTAAATCAAGATATGAACATTAATAATAGACAAATCTGGCGCCACTTCCACTAGTGCCAGCAACAGGTTTGATTGACGGTGTTGCTAAGCGTCCACTCCCTGTTAAACCAGAGGTGTGGGCAAAAGCAGCATTACCTTCAACAGCCTCACTGCAGAATCTGAGATTATTTTTGTAAGTGGTTTAGTTTAAAACATGCAGCAGTCAGACGTTTGGACAAGCCCCCTCAGACATTGGGACACGCCTCCTCGGTCAGTGTTTTTGTTTTTACGACGTTTTTACGACTTTATACATTTTATAAACACACAGGAGACACCAAATATATGAAGCAATATATATGAAAGTTGTAGCAAAGAAAAAATGTTTTTTATACATCTTCATATACAGATCCTCTCACTCTTTGCTTTGTCAAAAAAAAATTTGTAGAGTTATATAACTTTTTTCTTTACTCCATATGTTTGGTATCTACTGTGTGTTTATATCATGTAGAAAGTCATAAAAATAAAGAAAAAAACATTGAATGAGAGTTTGGCCTGAGGAGGAGCTGACCGGACTGTGAGATGTTCTGTAGAACACAGCGGAAGCCAGTCTGGATCTGAGGCTTATTTCTGCATTTGTTTTGGATTTTAGGAGGACAAACGGCTCGTCCATGGCTTCGTTTGTGCCAAAAACATCCTGCTGGCCAGAGAGGGACTGGCCAAAGATGAAGAGGGACCCTTCATTAAACTGAGTGACCCGGGCATTCCCATAACAGTGCTGTCCAGAGAGGGTGAGAGACAAACACACAGACACACACAGACACACACGCGCACACACAGACACACGCGCACACACAGACACACAGACACGCAAACCCAGATTCTTACAAAACCAACACGATAGAAATTTTTCAGTAACTTCCACATTCTGAAATGAAACTAAAATAATTCAGAGGCAGGTCTCAGTCTTTTCTACTTTCAGCTGAAATTAGATTCTGTGGGAAGTTCAGGCGCAGCTCCATCAAACTGTGTCCCCTCTCTCTGTATCTGCTGCTGTCAGACTCGTCATTTTGGTCTTAAATGTTCGTATTAACCCGCTCTACATGATCCTGGGGTTTTTATTTCACTATTTTGTCTGTAATTCAAGATATGAACATTAATAACAGACAAATCAGATGCGAGGGGGAAGGGGCGTTACTTTGAACAAATTGGCCCCTATAACTGCTCTAGCCTCGATGAGTTTCATTTGGAGCTGAACTCTGTGGGTGACGTCACACTCACTTAACACTATTACACTTATGGTTTTGACAAAGAAAAGGTTTAGCCCAAAATATGAACTTTAACTTCCATCTGGACATGGGCTGCTCCTGCTGACCGGTGTTTTAAAATAAACCCACACATGCAGTCAGGACTCTCATGTTTGTCCTAATCGATGCTCTGTCCTGACCACACTCTCCCTCTTGCTTTTGTTTGTGTAAAAACCTTTTTTCTGTTTCTGTGTTCCCTGAAGCTGCTTCGTCAGAGCTCAGATCACTTCTTCTTCCTGTTCCTGCTCGTCTGTTTGAGATGATTTGTTTTACAAACATTCCGATTGTAATCAAATCTGTTTTGTTTAATCGTTGAACATATGCTCCGAACACAATCCAAGTCCCAGGGCCATTTGCCAACTTCAGGCAAGGACTGCCCGGACACACCTAAGGACATGTCAGTTAAAGCTGCACTATGTAACTTTAGGGTTGGAGAGGCTCCATGGAGATGTTATTGCTTTGCCGGACATTTGCACTATTTTGAATTGACTCAGTTACAGGTGTTTTTATACCTTAACCACAGAAAAGAAATGGTTTGAGAGGGGAGTTAAAGTTTTTGTTAGGAAAGACAATCCTTCCTTAAACAGGAATGGAGGCCTGAGACATCATCCATCCCCCATTTGTAACTTCACCCTCAGACCCAAAACAAACAGGAACAAAGATAACAAAAGGGTGAGCCAGCAGCACCATTAAAGGTTGAATAGAGGCCATTAAGACTGAAACTGTAAACAATAGGTGTTTCCAGTTTCAGTGTAGTTAGCTCCTCCCTTCAGACAGATATAAGGCAGTGTCCAGCAGTAATCTGACCAGAACTGAAGAAGTAAGTAAGCTTTTACTATGGATCAGACCTGGATGACTGAGGCATTACAGTCATATAGAAGTATACATAACTATACATATAGAAGTATACTTCCCCTCCCCTATATAAATGAATAGGAAGTGGGTTCAATAAGACCCTGGAGCCCAGGACAACAGACCCCTGTCCCCCCCTGTCAACTCCCCTGGTGACATGGGTTAGCTGTGAAGTGAAAACCATCTCAGGGAATTCATCATGAAGCTCAGTGACAGAAAGACAAGGGTCTCCTCAAAGCAAAAGGAGGAGACTGAGGACCTGAAAATAAAATTTAAAACATATTTAGTAGACTTTTGTCCATATTTCCTGTTCCTTATAGTCAATGTCTGTGTGTTAATAACATGCTAAAAGTAGTAAAAAATAAAGAAAAAAAACACTGGAGGTCCAAACCTTTGCCTGGTCGTGTCCATTAAGGCCAAACTGTGAAATAAGCAGGTGTTAGACTCCACTAGAGAAGGTCCATAGTGTGTCTTTAAATAAACTGCAGTCTTTGCATTCAGATCATAATTGACTTGAGTTTTACTGTAGACAAACAGACAAATGGACACGGTAAATGTTTGTGTACTGCTCGTCCCCCGGGAGAACGCCCCTCCCTCCTTGCATTTTCCCAGAATCCCTTGCATTTTTTTTCCAATGCCCATTATTACTTTGCTGCATTGTGTTCCAGTTACAGCTGTGTCCTTGTGTTTGATGGAGCCTGTAGTGACTTCTTCCTCCTTCCCATCAGCATCCAGTGTGTGTATGTGTGTGTATATCGTATGTATGTATGTGTGTGCGTGTGTATGTATATATGTATATGTATATGTATGTGTATATGTGTGTGTATGTATGTATGTGTGTATATATATATATATATATATATATATATACATATATATGTGTGTGTGTGTGTATGTATGTATGTATGTATGTGTGTGTGTATATATATATATATATATAATATGTGTGTGTGTGTGTGTGTGTGGGGGTGTGTGTGTGTGTGTGTAATATAAAAAACACACACACACCGTTTCCTCACATTCTGTCCTCATTTGAGTCTTTCACTCTCAGGATCTCCACACTGTACAGTGAGAGTAACACACAAACACACATCTGCACAGGTCCATTAAAAACAGGAGCAGGTTGATTATAAATGTTTATCTCCACATTATTAAAATGCTGCAGTGACATCAATCTGTCCAGTTTTCTGTGTCTATGAATTCATTTTTGTTTGCTTCCAAAAAGCTGACGATAATCAGACAATATTTTAACAATCATGAAGCTGCTAAAATGGGCCTGTAAATGTGTTTTTGTTTCTCGCCTGTTTAAAACAGTTTCAAACACAGGTATAAACTCAGTGATGTTTGTTTGCAGAGTGTGTTCACCGTATCCCCTGGATTGCTCCTGAGTGTGTGAAGAACCCGTCATCTCTGAGCGTAGCTGCTGATAAATGGGGTTTTGGGACGACGCTGTGGGAGATCTGCTACGATGGAGAGGTGCCACTCAAAGACAAAAGGCTCACAGAGGTAAAGTGATTCAGTCCTCAAAGGTTTATATTGAATTGATGGAATAAATGAATGAACACGTTTGGACAGATGTAAAAACATCAGGTCACTCTGTCACGTTTGGACAGATGTGGGTGAAGGCAGACCAGCCATTTTAAACTGGGGCTAGACTCTGTAAAAGAGTGCACTCTAATCTCACTGAGGCTAAGCATAAGTGTAATGCCATAATGTGGAGCATTTCAAGCCAAGTAATAACACCTCCATGACAACAAGCAGGTGGTTCCAAAAAAGTGATGATGAGTCTCATGTTTCTTTTTGCTGAGCAGAAGGAGCGTTTCTATGAGACCGAGTGTCAGCTGGCCACACCGGACTACAAGGAGCTCGCCAAACTCATGACCCACTGCATGAACTACGACCCCAAGAAAAGGCCGTTCTTCAGGGCCATAGTGAGGGACCTGGACATGCTGGAGGAAGAGAGTAAGTCCCACCATCAACTCCCACCATCAGTCAATTAATAATGTGCAACGTTAACCTTTCCTCATCTGGTTTAATCTTGGTTTAGTCCTGGTTCGGTCCTGGATTGGTCCTGATTGTGTTCTGTCTTTTTAACTGTGGCTGAATTATATTCTGTCTCTTCAACTCTGCTCTGATTCGTGTTCTGTCTCTTTAACTGTGGGCTGAATTGTGTTCTGTCTCTTTAACTGTGGGCTGAATTGTGTTCTGTCTCTTTAACTGTGGGCTGAATTGTGTTCTGTCTCTTTAACTGTGGGCTGAATTGTGTTCTGTCTCTTTAACTGTGGGCTGAATTGTGTTCTGTCTCTTTAACTGTGGGCTGATTCGTGTTCTGTCTCTTTAACTGTGGGCTGATTCGTGTTCTGTCTCTTTAACTGTGGGCTGAATCGTGTTCTGTCTCTTTAACTGTGGGCTGAATCGTGTTCTGTCTCTTTAACTGTGGGCTGAATTGTGTTCTGTCTCTTTAACTGTGGGCTGAATTGTGTTCTGTCTCTTTAACTGTGGGCTAAATCGTGTTCTGTCTCTTTAACTGTGGGCTGAATCGTGTTCTGTCTCTTTAACTGTGGGCTGATTCGTGTTCTGTCTCTTTAACTGTGGGCTGATTCGTGTTCTGTCTGTTTAACTGTGGGCTGAATCGTGTTCTGTCTCTTTAACTGTGGGCTGAATTGTGTTCTGTCTCTTTAACTGTGGGCTGAATTGTGTTCTGTCTCTTTAACTGTGGGCTAAATCGTGTTCTGTCTCTTTAACTGTGGGCTGAATCGTGTTCTGTCTCTTTAACTGTGGGCTAAATTGTGTTCTGTCTCTTTAACTGTGGGCTAAATTGTGTTCTGTCTCTTTAACTGTGGGCTGATTCGTGTTCTGTCTGTTTAACTGTGGGCTGATTCGTGTTCTGTCTCTTTAACTGTGGGCTGAATCGTGTTCTGTCTCTTTAACTGTGGGCTGAATTGTGTTCTGTCTCTTTAACTGTGGGCTGATTCGTGTTCTGTCTGTTTAACTGTGGGCTGATTCGTGTTCTGTCTCTTTAACTGTGGGCTGAATCGTGTTCTGTCTCTTTAACTGTGGGCTGAATTGTGTTCTGTCTCTTTAACTGTGGGCTGAATTGTGTTCTGTCTCTTTAACTATGGGCTAAATCGTGTTCTGTCTCTTTAACTGTGGGCTGAATCGTGTTCTGTCTCTTTAACTCTGGGATTGATGCTTGTCCTGTTGTTACTCTCAGGCTTTTATCTGGGCTCTGTTTGAGTCCCATCCAGAAAAGTAGTATTTTGATATAGTTACAGCAGTAGTACTGTTGCATATAGTTGCAATAGTAGTACTGGTAGTACTGTGTTGCAGTAGTAGTACTTGTGTAGTACTGTTGTTTTGCTGTACTGAGTTGTGGTTGTGGCCTGGGGACTGTGCATGTCGCACCTCGTCCTGTGGCTTGTTGTTTACTCCTGAAACAGAAGGAAGTTCAACCAGTGCAGATCCACCCACACACAACACACACATACACACGCACATACACACACAACACACACATACACAACACACACAGACGCACAACACACAGACAGACACACACACACACACATATACACGTGGACAAAATTGTTGGTACCCTTGGGTTAATGAAAGAAAAACTCACAATGGTCACAGAAATAACTTGAATCTGACAAAAATAATAATAAATCAAATTCTATGAAATTTAACCCATGAAAGTCAGACATTGCTTTTCAACCATGCTTCAACAGAATTATAAAAAAAAAAATTAACTGAGACAGGTCTGGACAAAAATGATGGTACTCCTAGAAAAGACTGAAAATAATGTGACCAAAGGGACGTGTTAATCCAAGGTGTGTCCACTAATTAGCTTCACAGGTGTCTACAATCTTGTAATCAGTCAGTGGACCTATATATAGGGCTACAGGTCGTCACTGTGCTATTCGGTGACATGGGCCATGTCTCAATTCGCCAAATGCACCTTTTGAAGGTACCCTTTGAAGTACTCCTCAAAGTATAGTTTCAAGGTTCCGGTCGAGAATCTGCCCTCCTCAGTGTAGCCTCCATCTTGCTGAAGTGGGACAGGTCTACACCACGGACTGCACTTCCACCACTGTCTTTGAGCGTACGATACATACATTACGTACGTTATTTTTAATTATTTATTATTTAATAGAAGAAAAGTCAAGATGTCATCGTCACAGCCGTTTCTTTCTGTTTAGATTGAATATCAATAGGCAAATATAACGTTTGAGGTGATTTTTTTTCTCAATTGTAGCTACTTCATAACTTTAACAAAATATACCTTGTAAAAACGTAATAACAGAGACAGAGGTAACAATATAATTTTGACATTCATAGTCTATAAACCAGAGAACACTGATTAGTTGTACATAAAGTGGGATATTGCAGTTTAACGATTCGGTATTTTGGCCAGTGGCTAAACCACTTTAATAACAGTAGAGGGCGCTGTTTCCCTTCTATGCCATGCCAGTTCTTTTCATATTATTATTGTAACGTATTTTCTAGCAGTGCAGCGCTACATCAAACTAGTATCTTGATTTACTAACACAAAGATAAATGTCATGTGCCCACGAGGGTCGCAGACCTATGGAATGTACCGGAACTCATGAAGATTTTGTGCACGTCTCAGGACTCTCTTCTGTCCTTTCCTGAGAGTCCGTTGCTTCATTGTTCACATTACCTGTGTGGATCATTAAACCTTCTGACTTTATGTTTCAGTCTCTTGGTCTTTGACACTTACAATAGAAACGAACATTCTTACATTATTCTTATTGCAATAATAATTTCTCATGATAATAATGTCTTCTTATTGTCTAGCAATAACTGCACATTCCTTTATTCCATGTAACTCCCCTCCTTTTTAATCATCAAACACACGGCCTGTACTTATCTTTATTCAGATTTAACAGTTTCATGTCGCACTGTTGTAGATGAGGTAAACCAGTACAAACATTTGAATGTATATTGCACAGCGAAGTCCATTTTCTTCTCTTTTTTGCGTAGTTGCGGTGCATGATGGGATATAGAAGTGCGTGAAGTGTGCATGGATGCACGCTTCGGTTACGTCCGATCTCCATGGAAACGGTGAAAAGGGAAGGGCAGGTTTGTCGGGCGCATTCAGTAGGGTGCGTTGAAATGGGACAGCCCTTGTCGCGCCGGAAATTACGTAACTGCCCTTCGACGCACACTTCCAATGGTGATTCTAAGGCCAGTTTGGCGACTTGAGACACGGCCATGATGTGTACCACACTCAACATGGACCAGAGGAAGCAGAGGAAAGAGTTGTCTCAGGAGATTAGAAAGAAAATGATAGACAAGTATGTTAAAGGTAAAGGCTATAAGACCATCTCCAAGCAGCTTGATGTTCCTGTGAGTGCAGTTGCAATGTCTTTTTATTTTAAATTTCATTATTCAGAAATTTAAGATCCATGGGAGTGTAGCCAACCTTTTCACAAAAGGAAAATTGATGACAAATCAAAGAGACTAAAAACTTCTAAAGAGATTAAAGGTGAACTTCAAGCTCAAGGAACGTCGGTGTCAGATCGCACCATCCGTCGTCGTTTGAGCCAAAGTGGACTTAATGGGAGACGACCAAGGAGGACACCATTGTTGAAAACAAATCATAAAAAAGCCAGATTGGAATTTTTTCAAACTACATGTTGACAAGCCACAAAGCTTCTGAGAGAATGTCCTAGATGAGACAAAAATTTAACTTTTTGCCAAGGCACATTAGCTCTATGTTCACAGATGGAAAAATGAAGCATATCAAGAAAAGAACACTCCCTACTGTGAAACATGGAGGAGGCTCTGTTATGTCCTGGGGCTGTTTTGCTGCATCTGGCACAGGGTGTCTTGAATTTGTGCAGGGTACAATGAAATCTCAAGACTATCAAGGGATTCTAGAGAGAAATGTGCTGGCCAGTATCAGAAAGCTTGGTCTCAGTCGCAGGTCATGGGTCTTGCAACAGGACAATGGCTAAGAGGAAAACATTGGACTATTCTAAAGTGGCCTTCTACGAACCCTGACCTTAAACCTATTGAGCATCTTTGGAAGGAGCTGACCATGCGTTCTGGAAAAGGCACCCTTCAAACCTGAGACAACTGGAGCAGTTTGCTCATGAGGAGTGGGCCAAAATACCTGCTGAGAGGTGCAGAAGTCTCATTGACTGCTACAGGAATCGTTTAATTGCAGTGATTGCCTCAAAAGGTTGTGCAGCTGCAGCAAAATATTAAGTTAAGGGTACCATCATTTTTGTCCAGACCTGTTTCATGAGTTGTTTTTTAATTCTGTTGAAGCATGGTTGAAAAGCAATGTCTGACTTTCACTGGTTAAATTTCATAGAATTTTTTATTACTTTTGTCAGATTCAAGTTACCAAGGATACCAACAATTATGTCCACGTGTGTGTATATACACACATATGCACTCACACACACACATATATGCTCTCTGCTAGACACATTGAGGCACTGCAGGCTGGAACATTTAGGTCAGGATGTAAAATTACTACATATAAAGTAATGTAATGAGAAAAGATTCAAACACATGTTTAATGACATCACAGGAAACAACGCTGCAGTACTGTCACAGGACTCTGCGGTACTGTCACAGGACTCTGCGGTACTGTCACAAGACTCTGCGGTACTGTCACAGGACTCTGCGGTACTGTCACAAGACTCTGCGGTACTGTCACAGGACTGTCACAGGACTCTGCGGTACTGTCACAAGACTCTGCGGTACTGTCACAGGACTGTCACAGGACTCTGCGGTACTGTCACATGATTCTATAATGATCTGTTTGTTTTTTTCCAGACCCCTGCTTCAAACCACTGCCGACAAACATCGTCGACCCAACGATATTTGAAAAGCGATTCCTGAAAAAGATCAGAGAACTGGGAGAGGTACAAATCGGTTTCTGTTTCAACATTAACACTGCAATACACACACCTTAATTAGCCTCAATAAAGTGTGAACAAAGGCTTACTTTATAATGAACACACAGTTTAAGATTCAGGCTTCAGTAGGTCCTTCAGGCTGAAGCATTTGTTATATTGGCTAATTAAAGTGTGTGATAGATTGGGGTTTGTTTGATTTTTGTTCTAGGGTCACTATGGGAAGGTGGAGTTGTGCCGGTACGACCCTCGTGGAGACAAAACTGGGGAACTGGTGGCAGTGAAGTCTCTGAAACCAGATAACCGCGAGGAGCAGGGCAATAACCTGTCCACTGAGATAAACATCCTGAAGGCTCTGTACCACGACAACATTGTCAAGTACAAAGGCATCTGCCTGGACGAGAGTGAGTGGATCAGCTGAGTGGGCTGACTGGGTGTGGGCCACTGACTGTGTGTGGACGGACTGAGTGTGGGCCGACTCAATTTGAGACACAGCTCCACAGACGAGGAGCTGAGCCTGAACTCTGAGGGTCACCGTGTCATTTTGTTACTCAATTTTCTTTTTCTTGTGCTGTAGGTGGTCAAGCCATCAAACTGATCATGGAATATTTACCACTGGGGAGTCTGAAGGAACATCTGCCCAAGTACAGAAACAAGACGAGCCTGGGCACACTGCTCAGCTACGCCACACAGATATGCAAGGTACTGGTTTATATGGTTATATTTATTTATACTGCAGATGTCACAATATAAGGACAAAAACACTGTTGTTATTATTGGGAGAAGAATAAATATGGCCGTTCATTAAAGACACAAGGACAATAGTGAAATACTTTTTTAAATGTATTTTAGTTCAGATTCTATTACTGTCTCTGCTGTTTCTCTTTTTAAAACATCTGAATGAACAGGGAAAGTGACCGTGGCATCATCATCCAAAAAGGGACATTTAGGTTTAAGTTTTAGAATATATAGGGACATGAATTTTACTTAAAGCTACAGTATGTAACTTTTTAGCTTGTGTATTTAGTTTTTGTTTATTGCACTGTTCCAGGGAATGGACTATCTGGGCTCAAAGAACTACATCCACAGAGACTTAGCTGCTCGAAACGTTCTGCTGGAGAACGAGCGCACCGTGAAGATCGGCGACTTTGGCCTCACCAAAAGCATCAAAGACAACGACGGGTATTACATCGTCAAGGACGAGAACGAAAGCCCCGTTTTCTGGTGAGTTTAACACGAAATGAAAGACTTTTGTATCTGTCTCTATGAACACTTCCTTATCACAAACATGGAGAGGTGTTAGATATCCATGTTTGAGTAATCTAGAGTTCTCTCCCGGGCCTATTCAAACCATCCTTATGGTTAGCAGTAAGAGTCTGTACAAGGCTCCACCCACAAGTCTCCGTTGGCCATGCTCCCACACAACAATTCTCCTTAAATATACAAAAACATGACATAAAACAATACTCTACAGCAGGGGTGTCAAAGTCAAATGGACAGGGGGCCAAATGAAAAAATTAGCTACAAGCCGAGGGCCGGACTCATCGAATGTTCATTGAAACTATTTAAAATGACTGCACATAGTCTAGTGAACCTAATATTGAACCTACTGAAAACCTAACAAATATATATGATCGGATCAGATAAATAAGGCAATATTTTGTTATGGCTCTGTCAGTAATTTTTAATTTTCAACAGGCACAAAAGACAAACTTCCTTGATGCAATGAATGAAGGCACCATCAGTATATTTTTTCAGGAAAATGGCAAAAGTAGGCTAAATTTACTTCAAAAAAATAAATAATATCAGCAATTTTCTATCAGTCACTCAACTGAAATATTTTAAAAACACAATAGGACTGAAATACAACAAAATAAAGTGCAAAAATAAGATAAAAACAACACTTTCTTCAACGAAATGTCACATGTGCTGTGAAAACAAATATTTAACTTCAACTTTTAAACTTTAACTGAGTAAAAACTCTAAATATGTTATTGCATAGTAATGTTCACTTGTTTGAGGCTGAGGCTGATACTTGGTGGTGTCTCATCTTTTGTAAAAGTTCATTAATGTTCGGGGTCAGGCTCTGAGCTGAGGAAATTCTCAGGATTGCGTGAAGGTGTTCAGCAGTCGACTTCTGTGTGATGTTTTGTTAAGCTTCATCAAAGAAAACAGTTGTTCACATAGGTACGTGCTGCCAAACAGAGAGCGTTTGAGCAGCTTGGATGCGTAACTGGGCCATTGTTTCGGGGATGAAACGGACAAACTCCGCAGCACCTACTGCCGCATATTTTGCCTTTAGTTCGTCACTGCATTGGAGCTCGATCAGCTCCATTTGGAGGTTTGGTGGTGAGCTTTCCACGTCAACTGCAAATGGATTACTGAGCAGTAAAAACCTGTTTTTTTGTGCTTCAAAGTCAGCAAATCGGCGTCGGAAGTCAGAGGTTAGTACACCAATTTTATCAGCAAACTGCGCTCAGGAACACGCTGGTAGAGAGCTTCTCTTTCATGGTCTGGCAGCTAGGAAAGTGGCCCAAGTTTTCTTTCCGCATCTGTGCCTCCCACAGAGTCAGTTTGGTTTTAAACGCCTTCACTGTACTGTACATATCAGAGATGACTCGACCCCGACCCTGCAGCTGCAGGTTCATTGCATTCAGGTGACTCGTGATGTCACATAGAAAAGCCGTTTCACACAGAAACGTTTCGTCTCGGAATTGTGTTGTGTCTTTCCCTTTGCTTTCCAAGAACAGACAAATCTCCTCACGCAGCTCAAAACATCTTTGCAGCACCTTTCCCTGGCTTAGCCATCGCACCTCCGTGTGATAGGGCAAATCACCATGCTCAGTTTCTAACTCGCTCAGAAATGCTTTGAACTGGCGGTGATTTAAACCTTTAGCTCTGATAAAGTTAACTGCACGCGTGATGGTGCTCATTACATGTTCCATTTTCAAGGCTTTACCACACAATGACTCCTGGTGTATTATACAATGATAAGCTGTCAGCTCACCTGTGACGTTCTCCTCCCGCATCTTCTCCCGTATCCTCGCAACCAGTCCGCTCCTGTGTCCACACATCGCAGGTGCTCCATCTGTAGTCAACCCCACGAGTTTGTCCCAAGGCAGCTCCATCTCATTTACACATCTTGACACTTCTTCGTACAAATCATGTCCTGTAGTTGTGCCATGCATAGGACACAAGGCCAAAAACTCCTCTGTCACGCTCATGCTGGAGTCCACTCCACTCAATGTCCACCTTCCGTTTTGCCATTTTAATAGTTATCTGAAAGTTTACTTTTGCTGTTAAGCTAATGACCGCAAATGAATAATACAATGAAGCCGCATCCCGCGCTGTGCGCCACCGTTGCATTGTGGGAAATGTAGTATTGGTGCGCGTAAAACACCTGCGGGCCGCTGGCTTGCTGAGGCCTGCGGGCCGGATATAATAATAAATCAATATCATTCTGAGGGCCATAAAAAACACTCTCGAGGGCCGGATCTGGCCCGCGGGCCTTGACTCTGACATGTATGCTCTACAGCTTCACAAACTTCCTGTCATATGCACCTCCATAGAAGTAAATACCCCCTCTTTAAAGTTTATATCTTGGCCCTAACCCTCTGGTCTCTTATCTCTTTTCTTGTTGTGTTTTGTTGTATTTTCTTTTCTTGTGTTTTGTTTTCTTACATTTTGTTTTGTTGTGTGCAGGTACGCTCCTGAGTGTCTGACCCATTGTAAGTTCTATCGCTCCTCAGACGTGTGGTCTTTTGGAGTGACCATGTACGAGCTGATCACCTACTGTGACTCCTCCAAGAGCCCCATGAATGTAAGGCCACGGACACACGCTTTTATATACAGTTTGTAAGGCCACGGACACACACTTTTATATACAGTTTGTAAGGCCACGGACACACACTTTTATATACAGTTTGTAAGGCCACGGACACACACTTTTATATACAGTTTGTAAGGCCACGCCCACACACTTTATATACAGTTTACAGGTCCAGACTCCACCCAGTTTAGCAGCTCTATTTGAAATGTGTAGACAGAGTTTCCAGCTGTGACCTGATGATGTTTATTTAAAAACATGTTTCTGTGCTTATTTCATTTGTCGCCATATCCTTACATTATGTCAGATATGTCAAAAGCCCATCTGATTTTATACCTTTGATTCGGTGGGAGGTGTTTGAGTCTTTCTGATTGGACCATCAGACTGAATTCTCACCATATTTTTACACAAGAATGGACCCTCTGCTGCTCCCAGCAGTGAGGCCCCATCAAAATGAGAGCTTTGTGGTTTGGACAGAAGCAAAGGTGATGGTCAAACAAACCAACAGCATGGACAGACTTGGCCCCATGTTTTTAAAGGGGACGCGGTCGATGCAGCTGTGGACCTGTCAGATGGAGACTAAGCTTTTATTTCGTGCATTACATAACAAGTAAAGTGTTTCTTAAAGCTCAAATTACCAGAACAAATGGCTCTGTCTCAGGTTACGGTCCAGACCGATCATTTTACTTCAACTGAACTTAGTGGTTTTCAGATGAGTCACACTCTCAGGGGTCAGACCATAAAACGTGTAAAGAAGTGACTGAGTGTGATGTCACCACAGCGTTCAGCTCCAAATGAAGCTCATTGAGACTAGAGCAGTTATAGGGGCCAATATAGAGCCAGGTTAACCGCGAATGTCATACCAACGAAAGAGCCAATCTGGGGCCACACTGCTGGTTTAGCAGGGAGCGGGCACTTAACGCTGTCAATCAAACCTGTTGCTAACACTAGCGGGAGTGACCTCTGGGGAAAAAAGGCGCCTGATTTGTCTGTTATTAATGTTCATATCTTGATTTACAGACACAACAGTGGAAAAAAAGTGTAGAGCGGGTTAATACGAACATTTAAGACCAAAATGACGAGTCTGACAGCAGCAGTTACAGAGAGAGAGAGGACACAGTTTTACATAGAAAGTCAATTGGAGCCAGAGTCAATGGAGCTGGAAGTGCGCCCATGATAACTTCCTGTTTGGGCAAGCACGTTAGTTATGTCCATTTATATAAACATGTCTATGGGTCAGGCACAGTTCTATAGATTACATTGTACTTTACCATGAAATATCCAAAAGGTAAATTCACAAAATCAAAGACTAAACCTAAGAGTTCACTGTGTTACAACAAGAACAACAAGAACATCAACAAGTACAACAAGAACATCAGTAAGAACAAGAACATCAATAAGAACAAGAACATCAGCAAGAACAAGTACAACAAGAACATGAGCAAGAACAAGAACATGAACAAGAACATGAGCAAGAACAAGAACATCAGCGAGAACAAGAACATCAGCAAGAGCAAGAACATCAGCAAGAACCAGTACAACAAGAACATCAGCAAGAACAAGAACATCAATAAGAACAAGAACATCAATAAGAACAAGAACATCAACAAGAACATGAGCAAGAACATGAGCAAGAACAAGAACATGAGCAAGAACAAGAACATCAGCGAGAACAAGAACATCAGCGAGAACAAGAACATCAGCAAGAGCAAGAACATCAGCAAGAACAAGTACAACATGAACATCAGTAAGAACAAGTACAACAAGAACATCAGCAAGAACAAGAACATCAATAAGAACAAGAACATCAATAAGAACAAGAACATCAATAAGAACAAGAACATCAACAAGAACATGAGCAAGAACATGAGCATGAACATGAGCATGAACAAGAACATGAGCAAGAACAAGAACATGAGCAAGAACATGAGCAAGAACAAGAACATCAGTAAGAACAAGAACATCAGCAAGAACAAGTACAACATGAACATCAGTAAGAACAAGAACATCAGTAAGAACAAGTACGACAAGAACATCAGCAAGAACAAGGACATCAGCAAGAACATGAACAAGTACAACAACAAGACCAATAACAGTGTCATCTGTCATCTGTGTGAAACGTGACTGTGATGTCATCTGAAACTCGGTGCTGGCTTAGCGTCTCCTGACCCTGTGACTGTTGTGTGCCGCAGCTGTTCCTCAGTATGATCGGCCCGACTCAAGGTCAGATGACGGTGGTGCGGTTGGTGAACACGCTCAAAGAAGGAAAAAGACTGCCCCGCCCAGAAACCTGCCCAGAGCCGGTAAGAGCTGCCATTACTCTGCACCAACACAGCTCAGGATCAGCCTTTATACTAAGACACCTACCCCCAAAACAAAACAAAAATACTTTTTGTCCAGTGAGAGAATATATTTTTACTTTTACTCAGATTTCAGACATTTACAGACAGAACAGGCTTTTCACATTCACAGGTGAGACAGTTTGTTGCCATAGAAACAGTATAAACGACGAGGAGCTGTGCGTTCTGCAGTTTAAACAGAGTAACACTTAAATAACTGTGTATGTTTAACCATGTGTAGTTTTCATCCCATTTACACTGAATTACACAGAACATGCTCACATGTGGTCACGTGACTCAGGTCTGAGTGTGGTCGCTCAGGTCTGACTCCTGTTTGAGTCTTTGATTAAAATGAGCTGGTTGTGTTCAGTGTATACACAGAGTTAGTGCAATCGTCCAGTTACTCCTCACTTATGCATCAGAGCATCCTCATTATTCACCATGATGAGTTTATAAGCTCAGCAGGTCTCATTCAGTTTCATTATTTGATAAGATGTTAAAGCGCAAAGCGTTTTCCCCTTTAGTTCACATGCAAGTGTTGCACTTCAAATTAATAGAAATAAACCTTTCTGAGGATGTGGTTCCCCCTAGTGGTTGTAGCCCTAAACAACCACATGGTATGTCTGTGTGTCCCTCGATCATCCATGTCTGATCCAGAGTAAAAGCCAAAGTTAAATCTGTCACTGGACAAATCATTGTAGGAGTGAAGACGTTTGGCTGCTCATTAAAGCCGCTTCTTCAGTTCTGGTCAGATTACTGCTGGACACTGCCTTATATCTGTCTGAAGGGAGGAGCTAACTACACTGAAACAGCTTTTGTTTACAGTTTCAGTCTTAATGGCCTCTTTTCAACCTTTAATGGTCCTGCTGGCTCACCCTATTGTTCCCTTTGTACTTAGACCTACTAGGTTGAAGTAGGTGCCAAGTAGGTCTCAGGCTCAGTTTACACTTAGTGTATCTCAATAGACCTGGCCTATAAACTGAAACTGTAAAGAAAAGCTGTTTCCAGTTTCAGTGTCGTTAGCTCCTCCCTTCAGACAGACATAAGGCAGTGTCCAGCAGTAATCTCACCAGAACTGAAGAAGTGGCTTGGATGAGCAGCCAAACGTCTTCCCTCTAAAACTGTCCAGTGACAAATTAAACTTTGTCTTTTATTATAAACCTCGTGGTTTCTTTATGTCCGTGTTTCTTTAACCTGGTCTTTCTTTGCAGGTTTACGAGCTGATGCGCCGCTGTTGGGAACAAGCTCCAGAGAAAAGAATCACATTCAAATCTCTGATCGAGGAGCTGACCGCCATGCAGCGGCAGATCCCGGGGCACCACGACCTCAGCCCCTGAGCCCATGGCCTTGTCTGGTCTGTAGCTGAACTTTGGGACAGGAGTTTGACCTTTGACCCCTGCCTATCACAGACTGATGCAGAGATGGACCTTTGCATGTTTCCACAGATTTTCTCCTAATTTTCTCCTCATTTAATTTCATTAGTCTCTGGTATCGGCCGATAGTTTGACTTCCTGTAGCTTATGTCTGGCCTAAATGTGATATATCATGTTTTATGTCATATATTCTGTATATTTAGTTGCTGTGGAAACATTTGTGCAAAATGCCACAAAATAAAAAGCGACGCTGCCTCGAGCGTGAAAGCTTCAGGCATGAAGAAGATGACATCACGGACGAGTGGAGAGACTTTACACACAGGCAGGTGCATTTACACACAGGCAGGTGCATTTACACATTTACACACAGGCAGGTGCATTTACACATTTACACACAGGCAGGTGCATTTACACATTTACACACAGGCAGGTGCATTTACACATTTACACACAGGCAGGTGCATTTACACATTTACACACAGGCAGGTGCGTGTCCAGGGCAGACCTCCTGCAGCCCATCCAGCCAAGTTTAAAATACTGTCCTGTATTTACTTAAAGGTGCACTGTGTAACCTTTGTGATGAGGTTCTGCCATGTGCTTGTCTCCGTGGTGATGTTAATGTCCTATTGTGGAACATTCTAGATGAAGCACTGTTTATCTTGCATTAATTTACTGCTCTAAAATACCTTGAACAAGTGTTATTAAAGTGACCTCTCCACAGATCTGATCTGTAACTTGGTTTGTGCCAGAGGCACAAACCAAGTTGTGTTTTGTTTCATTCACATGTTTGAGTAACACTTTATTATCAGTCTGTCTACGTCTCTAAAGCTCAAAATGCTCTGTTCCACCTTGTGATGTCATGAAGTGGTAGTTTTCAAGTTAAGAGCCCCTTTTACCATTTTCAAAAACACAATGGAGCATGTCCTGTAAATGTGTGAAACGGCTCCAGGTTTGTGATGAGGAAACATTAGTATAGCACAGATCGGAAAACAGCATGGGCTTTTTAATGTGGAACATTCAAGGTAAAGCAAAATCATCTCCATGATGACAAGCAGGTGGCGGCATCTCCATCAGTAAAGTTACACTGTGGAGCTTTAAATGCAGGTGTTGCCTTGGTTTGTTAAATCTACATTTGTTCATGATTTGACTTTCAGATGTTTTCAGAGCTTTGTAAAATGATCCTGTTTGTAAAAGTTTAATCATGAACTCTGGTTCTTTTCAAAAATAAATATATAACATAAAAACATTAAGGACATTTAAACAGGGCTACTACTCCACAAGCCATCTTGTCACATTACCATAGCAACAGATGTATTGTATATATCTTTAAAATGAACCAATAGTGAATATAAAGACAAAACATGACAGTTTTTAGACTGAAATGATCCTGTTTACTGGTTTTAAAGGACAGTACCCGCCTTGGCCGCTCGGGGGCAGCAGAGTCACGTTTCTGCTCATGTCCGCCTCATAAAAAGCCTCAGATGCTGATCTCACACTGATGCAAACTGATCTCCACTTTGGACCCTGAATGTCACAAAAGAACAATATAATATTCTGTCTGCTTTGCGTTTGGGTGAAGAAAACGAGCGGCTTTTCATTTTTGTTCTGTTAAAAAAATGCATCTTTTTATTTGTTTATTATTTGTTTATTGCATTTTATTCTCACACACCTGGATTATCACATGTACTCTGCTGTTGTACCTCTGAGCAGGGCATTTTACAGAGGAATATCACATGTACTCGGGGACTTTAGTCCGATTATAAACTCAGATGTCTATTACTTTTATTGTGAAAGTTTAAACAAAAAAAGCCAAGAAACCATTTTGCTTGAGTCACATTTTATTAAGGAATGTAAAAGACACTTCCTTCTGCTCAAAATAAGACAAAGGAAAAAAGAAATCTATTTTCAAAAGTCTCCATAAATTCACCTTGGAAAAATAAATAAAAAGACTGTTCAGTGTGTTATGTTTCAGCCCAATGCAATTCATATGATTATTATGATTATTATCATTATTATTATTATGAACAGCTTGAAAAACAGGACTATATACATTACAGTTAGCATGCTAGTGGCTCTAGAAATACTTTATTCACATAAACAACAATTTATATAAAATTTAGCAAAGTCTACAGTTTATTTCAGGTAAAAAAAAATCCACAATTTTAAAGCAAAGCGCAAAAGCAGCTAAAGTCCAACCAGCAGCTCACACAAACGTTTCAACTGTTTCAAACGTTTCAAAATAAAAGTCCCATATATATATTTGTATTGCAAAGCTTAAATATTGTATCACTCAGTCACACGCTATTGCCAGGTTTTATTGATGTACTGTACACGCGTCGCCATGGCAACGAGGAACAAATAAACGTATAATACTACACTGAAAAAATACTACAGAAATGAAGTAATACTGCAAACGAAATACTGCAGTGACATAACAGAGAAATGCCAGATGTGTTTTTCAGTTTGAGGGAACAGGATCCACAAATACAACCACACAGACGTACACGTGCACGTACACGTGCACGTACATGTACATGTAGATGCACATGCTCATAGAAAGGGCAGATTATTTCATTTCATCGACATCAAGTCTCCTGAGGGAAGGAACCACAACTTTACAAAAAAAATAATACTGGGGCTTCTAAAAACTCCTAATGTACTTGTAAAAGTAAATGTACTAACAGAGTACTCCGATCTCTGACCTCTGACCTCTGCTTGTACCAACACATGTTTAGTGTGGTCAGTTATGACGTGGGGTGACTATGTTCACATCGCATTGATTTCTATGGAAAAGAACACACAAAATACAAAATGGCGGTCGTCAACGTGTGAAACGGGCCCTCTACCAAAGCACTGGCATCATCTCGCAATGAAGCATGTGTGTTTGGCCCTATCCCGCAATGAAATAAAACATGGTTCAATTACACCAAGTCTCCCGAAACCATACATCTGAACAGTAATGGAGCAGTGGAGCAGCCTCATGCCCAGTAACCAGCAGGTAGGTGGTTTGAATCGAGCAGATAGTTCTGTGTCTTTGCTTCAACAAGACTCTCCATAGAATCTGTACACTGCAACAGGGAGGGCATCCAGGTTAAAACAATGTACAAAATTATGAGTTATCACTAAACTATTCAAATGATGAACAGAAACATGTCACAAGAAGTATTTCTGTTTACACCGAGTGAAATGATGTGGAGACTCTGATGTGATCTGACCTGGTAATGCCCTTGATGACCACTAGAAGCAAAGTGACAGTCAGTCCACTAATGCATTATGGGTAAGGGACTGATCTTGTTGACGACTTCACAGCGTGTCGTTGCTTTTAGAAACATGAGTCTGGTGTGACCTGGTTTCACTTGATTAGAATAGTTTATTTAAATCAGCCCTATTGTGCTTGTGTCTCTATGGTTCTCATCTCTGTCCCCTGTGGATCATTTTGTTATAATTTACACATTTTAAATCACAATATTCATCTAAAACCACTTCATTAAAGAAACAAGTCCACTGACTTCAGCGTTAGAAAACTGCAGTGACCAGTGGCCCACTGAGACCTGGACTCTAGTGATGCTAACTGCGCTAACGGTGCTAATGATGCTAATGATGCTAACGATGCTAACGAAGACCGTCTCATGCCAGGTGTTTCCTGTGCCACAGGTGGCAGGAGCCTTCATGACCTCTGACCTGGAAGAAGATCCAGTTCAGATGTTTATTTTTGTCAAACTCTAAAGAAAAAGACCTCAGCACTCTAGGTTTTATATTTAGTAACAAAGACGGAGCCCTGACTTTAAGAGTAACATGATCTAAAGCTGCACTGAGGAACTTTTGTGGTGGGGGATTCACAGCTGGAGATATATTTCAATGGAGATATAACTGCTTTGCTTAGAATGTTTCACCCTAGAGCTTTAAACTTATCTTTCAGATAAGAAGAGCAGGTAACGGTACGCCACCAGGCCACAAGTCAGATCTGTGGAGAGGCGGCAGTCTGCATGTTTATCAAGGGAGTAGCAAGAGAAAAAACACATGTAATCGAATAAATGCAAAGGTTTAAATGCCACACTGAGGAACCTGGGTCTCCAGAACAAAGCCTGACTGAACTAAAGGTGAGAGGTTTTTAAAGATGTCAGTGTTTAAAGTGTTAAACGTGTATAAAATCGTATTCCTCGAGTTGCAAATTTAAAGAAAATACAAACATATTAAGAATAATAATGAATATTTGTAATGTTTGGTAATCCACTTCAGAGCAGGGGCGGAGCCAGTCATTTTTGGTGGGAGGAGGTCTTCAAAGGCTCTACATTAGGACTAAAGTTTAGAGCCTTTTAACAATGGGGTCCTTTGGCTCTTCTACAGGAGGCTCAAGCCCCCCTCACGCCCCCACCCCCTGGCTCCGCCCCTGCTCTAGAGACTCTGCTCCAGGTCAAGTGGAGCAGAAAGAGCCCGATGTCACTGAACAACCGCACCAGTGAATCGACAGGTGTAAGACTTTAAAACAACTGCACATTACTTAGTCTTCAATAAAACATGAACAAAATCTTAATAATGAACAAATGTTTTGTCAAGAAAGTTTCAGACTTTGTCACTGCTGTGTTAAGGCTCAGGGGCTTTAGGGTTTTATAGTAGTTTTAATCTCTTTGTTCATGTTTTATTAAGACAATTTAAAGTGAAAAAAGTCCCAGCACAAACACGTCGTCACACACCTGCCGTGGGTTCACAGTGTCCACGCTCCGTTGCCATGGCGATGCAAAGAATATTTCAACCCAATGACATAAAAGGCATAAAAATGTGACAGCAAACACATAAACGGCTTAAAACAGGATTATTGCAGTGTTCAGAGCAGAACCCGAGTGGCTGACCACACGGGTCAAACGCCAGTTACCCACAATCCCTTTGGGCGACTGATGCAACGTACATGTTGTTTCTCAATAAAAGGAGAAGTAAAGGTCAAAGTTAAAACTGTAATTTCAAAATGATTCTTTGGAGAAAACATGTGTGAGTTTGTATCAGGTCAAGAGCAAAAGAGAAAAAAAATAAATACAGAATAAAACACGTCTAAAACGCCTCAATGCCACTGAAACATGGAAAAGACCCAGAATACACCACAGACTGTAAATGGACATGGTTAGCCTGTTAGCCGCCACGTTCCAAACAGGAAGTGATCATGGGTGCACTTCCAGCTCCATCGACTCTGGCTCCAAATCACTTTCTGTGTAAAAACTGTGCCCCCTCTCTCTGTAACTGCTGCTGTCAGACTCGTCATTTTGATCTTAAATGTTCGTATTAACCTTCTCTACATGATCCTGGGGTTTTTATTTCATTATTGTGTGTATTCGATGAGCTTCATTTGGAGCTGAACGCCGTGGGTGACATCACACTCACTCAGTCACTTCTTTACACATACACATGTCGCCTTTTCAATGCAAGTATTTTATGTTAAATTAAATTATTTGCTTTGGATCAACATAAAATAATGAAATGAAAAAAGCGACATCAGACTTATCTAGAGTCGACACATTAGCCGCCGCCGCCAGCCCTGGGACTGTCAGTGTGAATGATGCAGATTTGGGGCACACACATTATCAGGGTTCAGACATTAAAACATAATCCATGGTTTTCAGAGTGATGAAAAACTGGGTCTGTTTCCATAGCAACTGAACTGATTGATTTGTTTGAGGTGAAGACGTCACTGACCAAGGACTTAAAGGTCCAGTATCACAAAACTGACCACTGTCAGCTCCATGTTCTAACGCTGTTACCTCCTAAAAACAGACCTGGAGTTGTGTTTTGTTTCATTCACACATGTTTGAATAACACTTTATTATTAGTCTGTCTACATCAGCTCAAAATGCTCTGTTCCACCTTGTGATGTCATGAAGTGGTAGTTTTCAAGTTAACAGCTCCTTTTACCTTTAGTTCAATAGAGATTGGCAATTCCAGGTCTGAAATGATCCAAATGATTCTAGTGAAGGTGTATGGAGTTTAAAAACACAGCGGAGCACTTCCTGTATTACCACATGATGACATCACAAGGTGGAACAGAGTGAGGACAGAAATCAGACAGTAGAGTCATATGGCCCTTTAACTCAACTCATTTACAGAGTTTCAGTTTTAATATCTGTGTGTTTCTGCTTCCTGTTCCTCCATTTTGAGGACTGTCAAAGAACTTTTTTTATTGTGTCGCTATGACAACAGTCCCAGTATGATGTCACTCCCATCTTTGCAGTTTTGTGATCGTTTCACTTCTCCCCCTTACTTCTCCTTTAAACATATTAAACAGAGCGCCGCCCGGAGACGCCCATTCAGATGTGATCATAAAAGAAACATGTCGAACGCAAAGAGGCCACGGGTCAAACGTTAAATTCACCAAAATGAAACAGCATCTGGACCGATTTAAACCCTGCAGTCTCGTTTCATAAAAAGAGCTAAAAAAACAGAAGCATCATTACATTCAGAACTCCCTGCCCCCATTTGGCGCCGAGAGGAAACGCCAAATGGAGGATTACGTAAGAGAAACATCGACACATCTTAAATATGTTTGTTTACATTACAAATATGTGAAGATACAAAAGTCACAAACATTCAGCAGAAACAGGCTCCGGTCAGAGTCTGCTCCTCGTTATGTACAGCTCCTCTGGAAAAGCACGACTAAGGGAAGCTATGGTCACTCAGCACGCTTAAAGAGCCACTATGGAACTTTTCTGCCCCCTGGTGTCTCCATGGAGATGCTGTTCCTTCATGGGCTTTAGCTTCCTGTTATGGCGACATTTTGAGGACCTGTTGCTTTGGCATCGTTCCTGACTTTTCATCTTTCTGAAAACCATGGATTTCCAGGAATGTTCCACAGTGTGGCATCAAACTGATCTGTCTCCATGGAGATGAGCAGGTACAGGACATATCCATGGAGAGGCGAGCCTGCTTACAGTCAGAAAAAACATGTACTCAAGTAAAACCAAGGTATTTTAGTCCAGACTGTGGAATATTCCAAGTAATGACATCTCCATGGAAACAAGCATGTGAAAGTTCCATAGTGTAGCTTTAAGGGCTGTAATTGGTTCAGGCTCTGTTTTCCTGATGTGCTCCAGAGACTGGGATCAAAATGGCTGACGCTTCCTAAACACAAACACACACACATGTAAAACACACAAACACATATTAAACACACACACACGTAAAAGACACACATAAAACACTTAAACACACACACATATACATACACACACATTAAACACACGCACACAAACACATTAAACACACACACTCACACACAATCATCAGAGGCGACGCAGACACATTAAAGACAAAACAAACACACAAAAAAAAACACAAAACAACGACACACAGGGGGCGCTCACACTGCACAGGCTCCTGGCTCACACAACTTTGAACTCTACATTTGGCCTCTGACATAAATAAACATCAGACCTGAAACAGGCCCGTGCTTCAGGATCAGGACAGTTGAAAACTCCTCCAGACAGTGACCCCTGAAACATCTGAAACACTTTGATTTAAAAACCAGAAGTTTTCCGTTGCAGCGTGAACGCAGCTGACAGAACGAGACTTTACGACGAGACGCACGCAGAATGTCACACACAGATACACACACTCACATCAGAGATACACACACACACACACATACACACATCAGAGATACACAGACACACACGTCAGAGATACACACATACACACACGTCAGAGATGCACACACACGTCAGAGATACACAGACATGGCGAAACACGAGTCACACTGAAAAACTGAACTGAAAAAACACTGGAGTTTCAGATTTAAGGCTTCAACAGATCCACCGTTTCCACACGTGCCAGTATTAAAGAGCACTATGGCTTTGTATTTCACATGAGCCACGAGCAGCCCAGCTCCACAGCGCCACCTGCTGCTGGGACGCACACAGCCGCACAAAGGCCACTAGAGGGAGCTGTGGTTTGGTTCATATTAGAGCCTCTTCCTCTTGAAGTAGTCGGCGTACTGCCCGCCCAGGCCCTGGGAATGCTGCCCGATGTACGCTCCTTCTGACGAGGCCACCTCGGGCACCGCCAGCTGCGGGTACTCCCGCTTGTGCCCGCGTGCCTGGTTCTACGACACAAGGAGAACCGCGTCAAACAGAGAACAGGTTTACGTTTGTATTAGAGAGGGGGTATTTTACTTCTATGGGGTATTAACTGTAACACATAACATATTTCGATCTCCATGTTTCCTTAAACTTTTTTGGAAAATGCTATATTCACCCAAAACAACATAGTAACATGTTTTATGGTAGTTTAACTTTCATTTTAGCCACGTCCAAAGCCCCGCCCCCTACATGGCGCTGTCACAGATACAGAGAGTAGTTTTATTACCACTGCTTGTGACAGCGCTGTGAAGGGGGAGGGGCTTTGGACTCAGAGCGGCAAAAACAAAAGTTAAACTTATGAAACATGTTAATACGTCGTTTTGGGTGCATATAGAATTTTCAAAACAATAAAAGGAATCATGGAGCTCTAAATATGTTATGTGTTACAATTAATACCCCATAGAAGTAAATACCCCCTCTTTAATACCCCACAGAGGTAAATACCCCTTCTGTTTTTGTCTGAATGTAACATTAGTTAAATAGACGCCATTCACAGTGCTGCCTCAGTGCAGTGCTCTTAGTGTGACGCTGCGTCAGCGTGGTGTTCTCAGTGTGGTGACCTCAGTGTGGCACTCTCAGTGTGGTGACCTCAGTGTGGCACTCTCAGTGTGGTGACCTCAGTGTGGCGCTCTCAGTGTGGCGACCTCAGTGTGGCGCTCTCAGTGTGGTGACCTCAGTGTGGCGCTCTCAGTGTGGCGACCTCAGTGCGGTGCTCTCAGTGTGGTGACCTCAGTGTGGCACTCTCAGTGTGGTGACCTCAGTGTGGCGCTCTCAGTGTGGCGACCTCAGTGTGGCGCTCTCAGTGTGGTGACCTCAGTGTGGCGCTCTCAGTGTGGCGACCTCAGTGCGGTGCTCTCAGTGTGGTGACCTCAGTGCGGTGCTCTCAGTGTGGCGCTCTCAGTGCGGTGCTCTCAGTGTGGTGACCTCATTGTGGCACTCTCAGTGTGGCACTCTCAGTGTGGCGACCTCAGTGTGGCGCTCTCAGTGTGGCGCTCTCAGTGTGGTGCTCTCAGTGTGGCGACCTCAGTGTGGTGTTCTCAGTGTGGCACTCTCAGTGTGGCGCTCTCAGTGTGGCGACCTCAGTGTGGTGTTCTCAGTGTGGCACTCTCAGTGTGGCGCTCTCAGTGTGGCGACCTCAGTGCGGTGCTCTCAGTGTGGCACTCTCAGTGCGGTGCTCTCAGTGTGGCACTCTCAGTGCGGTGACCTCATTGTGGCACTCTCAGTGTGGCACTCTCAGTGTGGTGACCTCAGTGTGGCACTCTCAGTGTGGCGACCTCAATGTGGCACTCTCAGTGTGGCGACCTCAGTGCGGTGCTCTCTGTGTGGTGACCTCATTGTGGCGCTCTCAGTGTGGCGACCTCAGTGTGGCACTCTCAGTGTGGCGCTCTCAGTGCGGTGCTCTCAGTGTGGTGACCTCAGTGTGGCGCTCTCAGTGTGGCGACCTCAGTGCGGTGCTCTCAGTGTGGCACTCTCAGTGCGGTGCTCTCTGTGTGGTGACCTCATTGTGGCGCTCTCAGTGTGGCGACCTCAGTGTGGCGACCTCAGTGTGGCGCTCTCAGTGTGGCGCTCTCAGTGCGGTGCTCTCAGTGTGGCGACCTCAGTGTGGCGACCTCAGTGTGGCGACCTCAGTGTGGCGCTCTCAGTGTGGTGCTGTACTCACATAGTAGTAGGTGCTCCAGTCGGGTGGGGTGGGGTGGGTCACCGGGGCAGGTGGGAGGAACCCGGGGACCAGGGGCAGGGTGCCGTAGGCTGGGAGCACCGCAGGGGGAGGGGCCGCGCCATTACTCACAGCATGAAGAGACACGCCCAGAGGTTTGACCATGTCCACCTCCTGGAACAGACAGAGGGACAGTTCTGTGCATGTACGTCACAGGGTCCGAGGGTCACAGGGTCAGAGGGTCATGAGTCAGGGGGTCATAAGGTCAGGGGGTCATATGGTGATCTGTCTCACCATAGACCAAAGAAGTGAGAGGAGGAATCTCAGAATATACCAAGATATTCACTGATACAAAGTATTGATCCTTTGCAGCTGATTATCATTGTGATCATTAACATTCCCTGGGGGTGATGCTAACTACAGGCACTTCTCTGTCTGAAGCTCTGTTAGACTTTAATCTGGGCTTTTTTTTTTAACACAATCTGATAAAGAACTGACTTATCCGAAATACAACAGGTGAGCTGATTTGTGCTGTTAAACAAGTTCCTCTCTTAGAAACAAGCTAGCTAGCATTAGCATTAGCCAACAGTCTTTCAGTGAGTCACTCTCACCTTTCTGTATAAAATCAAACTCCTAAACAGGACCATGAACGCTCGGACTGATCACAGGCTCCTGAAAATGTGCTGTTTAAATACATTTTGGATTTTTTTCCCCAGAAAATGTTTTTTGTCAGTGTTTGCTAATGTGTGCGTGGTGTGTCCATGGTAACTGCTGAACAATCTATGACACTATGCCACTGTGGAGCATTTTAGCAAAGCAGTAACATACAGCGAGGTAGTGATCCCCAACATGACATCCTTAAGTAACATGAGACGGCTGAGGTGGCTGTCTCTTGGTTTGCCTCAAACCCGACCTTAAACCCTTCACCCTCACGTGCTCAAGATGTTTGAGTAAAAGCCCCTGACCCGCGCCCCCGCTGTACCTGTGTGGCATAGGCCTGTGTGGCGTAGGCCTGTGTGGTGTAGGCCTGTGTGGCGTAGGCCCGTGTGGCAGTACCTGTGTGGCGTAGGCCTGTGTGGCTGTACCTTGATGGCGTAGGCCTGTGTGGCAGTACCTGTGTGGCGTAGGCCTGTGTGGCTGTACCTGTGTGGCGTAGGCCTGTGTGGCTGTACCTTGATGGCGTAGGCCTGTGTGGCTGTACCTTGGTGGCGTAGGCCTGTGTGGCTGTACTTTGATGGCGTAGGCCTGTGTGGTTGTACCTTGGTGGCGTAGGCCTGTGTGGTTGTACCTTGGTGACATAGGCCTGTGTGGTTGTACCTTGGTGGCGTAGGCCTGTGTGGTTGTACCTTGATGGCGTAGGCCTGTGTGGTTGTACCTTGGTGGCGTAGGCCTGTATGGTTGTACCTTAGTGGCGTAGGCCTGTATGTCTGTACCTTGGTGGCGTAGGCCTGTATGGTTGTACCTTAGTGGCGTAGGCCTGTGTGGCTGTACCTTGGTGGCGTAGGCCTGTGTGGCAGTGCCAGGCTGGGAGTAATACTGAGTCACGGCCTGCATGTAGGAGTTATAGTCGTAGGTAGACGCCGGCGGAGCCTGAAATAAAGAAGGGATGATGTGGTGACTCATTCTGGAGCTGAACTCGTGGTGGTGCGAAGGTAAAGCTCTATGTTGTAACCTGTGTGTGGTCCTTGTATTCTGTTGCCGTGGCGTCGGGAGGGGCAGTGCCATAGCTGTGGGCCTGAGCTGCAGCCTGGTAGTGCTGGTACCACTGCTGCATGGCTTCCTGTAGAAAAAGAAATAAAGAAAAAGAAAATAATTAAGAAATATTGTTCATACAGTGTGAAATAACCGAAGCGACAGTGGCTCAGTTGGTAGAGCATTTGTCCACTGATCAGAAGGTTGTTGGTTGTCAACAGCCTCATTCCTGATTGGCTCTTTGGTTGCTATGATACTCGCATTTCCAGATATGGTGCCTGGTTGCAGATTAGCCGCTATAACTGCTAGTCTCGAGGAGCTTCATTTGGAGCTGAACGCTGTGGGTGATGTCCCAAGTGACACCAGCAGGCAAAGCTAAAGGTCAGATCTGTGGAGAGGTTATCCACAAGGCTGCATGTTTTTCACGGTATGTTTTGAGCAATAAAAGCACCAAAATGAATTAAATGCTTGATGAGTCTGTTTACAGTCACACTTTGGAACATTCCAGGCGACGCAATAACATCTCCATGGAGACAATCAGCCTCAGAGTGCAGCTTTAACTAATAACACATTTTACAGCTTCTCCATATTTTCAATTCCAGTTATCCACAGGTTTCAGAATGATGAGAATTAGTACAGTCACCATAATGATTAATAATTTAAAACAAAACATATCTTTCGAATAGGGAAGTCCTCAGAATGTTGAATATAACAGAAAATTGAAACTCTGAAGCCAAACAGCTTCAGACCAACACACGGCCCAGAGGGACGCTGCAGTTTAAATGAAACAGCTCCTCGCCCCGTTTCAACCTGCTCTGCTTTGACCCTGTAACTGCTCTCCTGTCCCCATCACCTGCCCCTGTCTTGTGTTCCAGTCTCATGTCTCTCCTGTCCCAGCCTCCCAGTCTCCTCTCCTCATCTCCTGTCCCCGTCTCCTGTCCCCGTCTCTTGCCTCTCCTGTCCCCGTCTCCTGTCCCCGTCTCCTGCCTCCCCTGTCCCCGTCTCCTATCCCCATCTCCAGTTCCTCCACAGATGAAATGTCTGTTTTATGTCTTATCTCATCATGACTTGTTTGGAGCATTGGAGCGATGAACATTTAGAATTGTGTTTGGAAATATCAGATGTGTCACTCACAGCCCTGGGCCCAGCATCACAAACAGAAGACAAGAAAAAGAGAAAAACAAACAAGCAGAATACTGAGAATGTGTACTCGAATAAAAGTACTATCCTGATCATGTACTCAAGTACAAGTACTGCAGCCAAATCTGTACTTAATGGCACAAGCATTTTAAGACCAAAGTGATGAGTCTGACAGCAGCAGTTACAGAGAGAGAGGACACAGTTTTTACACAGAAAGTGAATTGGAGTCAGAATCGATGGAGCCGGAAGTGCACCCATGATCACTTTCTGTTTAAAACGCAGCGGCTCGCAGGTTAGCTATGTCCACTTATATAAAGAGTCTATGCCTGAGACGCAGAGGAAAGGACCCAGACTGAAAACATAAATTCATTATGGTTTCATTATTATTTAATTTTGGCCCAATTTGGGCTGGAAAATGCTACATAAAAATCTAAAATAGGCCAAAGCTGATCTGACCTGCACAGACAACAGTACCTGTGTGTACGCCTGACTGTACTGGCTGTAGTCCGTGGAGGTATCCGTGCTGTAGGGGGCGCTGGTGGTGGCCGCGCTGTGAGAGAAGGAGGTGGAGGTCTGAGAAGCGACAGGTGCGACAGGAGCAACAGGTGCCACGGGGCCGGAGTACACAGCTGCACCTGCCGCCCCGCCCTGCGCCTTGGCCCCCATGGACCCTGTGCAAACAAGAGGATATAGACTTTACAAAAGGACAACAGTCACAGGGTAATGCACTAACAGAGTAATGTACTACTAAAACAGAGTAATTTACTAACATAGAGTAATGTACTACTGAAACAGAGTAATGTACTAACAGAGTAATGTACTAACAGAGTAATGTACTACTAAAACAGAGTAATGCACTAACATGGGGTATTGTACTACTAACACAGGGTAATGTACTACTAACAGGGTAATGTACTGAGATTATTATTTACATTTAGTTCAGTTTTAATCAGAAAATGAATCTAAAACAACTTAATAGAAACATCGACACAGCATTATAAAACATATTAAATATATTTATTAAACATAAATAATGGAATAAGGGTAAATGCTGATCTGCTTCAGTTGTAAGAAACGTACTGAGGAAAAGGATTCAGTGTCTCCCCTGATCATTTTAACTTTGTAAATAAATAATGATAATTAAAGTTTAACTGTTTGTACTGCTGTCTCTGCAGCGTCTTTAATCACATTCATAATATTCTCTGAGCCACATAAAGATCATTAAGTAATGTGCACACACTCACACACTGCTGCATGTGGAAACGTGCACGCACTCACACGCTGCTGCATGTGGACACGTGCACGCACTCACACACTGCTGCATGTGGACACGTGCACGCACTCACACACTGCTGCATGTGGACACGTGCACACACTCACACACTGCTGTATGTGGACACGTGCACACACTCACACACTGCTGCATGTGGACACTTGCTGTGTTTAAGGTTTGTGAGTGTTTTATTTTGTTTATTGACACACATGAAGATCTTACCTTGTAAAACCACACTGGGCATGACACTGGCCAGATTCAGGTACGGATTTGAAGGAAGTCTGACCTCTTTGGGCGGATCTCCCAATAATGAACTCTGACCACTCACCTACAAAAAGAAAATACTCAAAGTCACACGGTCCAAACCATAGTCTGTGTAAAGGAGTGGACTAAGTGAATGTGAAGGCACCACAACGTTCAGCTCCAAATGAAGCTCATCGAGGCTAGAGCAGTTACAGGGGGCAATTTGGAGCTGAGTTCCATATTTGGAAATTCTGACCATGAGTATCATAGCAACCAAAGAACCAATCTGGAGCAAGGCAGTTGAAGGTAACGCCCCTTCCTGCACACACCGCTGGTTTAGCAGAGAGCAGTCGGTTAGCAACGCTGTCACTCAAACCTGTTGCTAACACTAGCAGGAGCAACCTCGGGGAAAGAAGTTGCCAGATTTGTCTGTTATTAATGTTCATATCTTGATTTACAGACACAATAGTGAAATAAAAAAACAGGATCATGTAGAGCGGGTTAATACGAACATTTAAGACCAAAATGACGACTCTGACAGCAGCAGTTACAGAGAGAGGGGACACAGTTTTTACACAGAAAGTGAATTGGAGCCAGAGTCGATGCAGCCAGAAGTGCGCCCATGATCACTTCCTGTTTAGAACACAGCGGCTAACAGGTTAGCTATGTCCATTCACATAAACAGTCAGTCACATTGTCTGCAGAACAAATAACAGTGAGCCTCTTTTCACCATGGCAACATAAGGTTAGTACTGCTGTTCTAGTGAAGCCGGAGCTGAGGGACCCGGTTGCTGCCATGTGCCAACTTAATTACACCCGCCCGCTTTAAGAAGCCCTGGGACGTGAGCTCTCCCAAAAGTGTCTGGAAGTGATTATGTCTCTACACCAAGTGATTCTGATGGTGTTTGAACAGACGTGAACTGTTTAAACCTGGACCACGGAGATGAGGAGGGGGGTGGGCACACTGAACCCAGGTGGGCACACAGGTGAGAATATAAACTGCAGCAGGTGAAGAGTAAACACACAGGCAGAGAATGGCATTGTGGGTAATATGTCCAGGGGAAATAACATGGCTGTCAGTGGCACTGTAGACTTCCATCCTTCATGAGGTGTATAGGGTATTCACGAGTCTCCTGATACAGCCCCAGACTGTTCATATAAATGGACATAGCTAACCTGCTAGCCGCCGCGTTACAAACAGGAAGTGATCATGGGCGCACTTCTGGCTCCATCAACTCTGGCTCCAGTTCACTTTACATTGAAAAACTGTGTCCCCTCTCTCTGTAATTGCTACTCTCAGGCTCGTTATTGTGGTATTAAACGTTTGTATTAACCTGCTCTACATGACCCTAGGATTTTTATTTCACTATTGTGTCAGGTGCCTTCTTTCCCTGAGGTCGCTCCTGCTAGTATTAGCAACAGGTTTGATTGACAATGTTGCTAAGCGCCCGCTCCCTGCTAAACCAGCGTTGTAGGCGGGAAGAGGAGTTACCTTCATCAGCCTCACTTCTGATTGGCTCTTTGGTTGCTATGACACTCATGGTCAGAATTCCAAAAGTGGAACTCTGCTCCAAATCGTCCCCTATAACTGCTAGCCTCAGTGAGATTCATTTGGAGCTGAACGCTGTGGGTGATGTCGCACTCAGTCACTTCTTTATACAGTCTGCGATCACACTGGACATTTTGAGGACTTTTCACCATTTAAAAGATATAATGTTTAGGTTTAAATTGTCAACTACTATGGCAACAGTCCTCACTGTTTATTATTCTGAAACCCAAGGACGTAATTGTCAAAACTCAAAAGTTTGGACACACCTTCATTAAATCTCTGTACAAAACGTTTCACTGCAACATTCGAGTGCGCACTGGATAAAACTAAGATCTAATCAATAATATTGAAAATTTCCACAGTTTGATCAATGTCACATTTACTCTTAAAATATGCAAATGTTCAGCTGTGACATCACACCTCCAGGAGCCAATCACAGCCAAAGAAAAGACACGTTTGCAGCTGTGAGCTCACCATGGTCCCGGGAGGAGCCGGCTGACGCTCGCCGCAGCCCAAGGAGGAAGAGGAGGAGGTGGAGGTGGACACAGTGGAAGTGGAGGACAGGGGGAGGTGGGTGCCGTTTTGATCCCCCGCCGAGGCTCTGGTCTGAAGGTAAGGCATGACCCCCGCTGGACCGCTGTGACTGGACACTGGGACGGACTCTGGACCCAGGTCTGTGGAGGAACAGGAGGAGGAGGAGAAGGAGGAGAGAGGAAGAGGAGGAGAAGAGAAGAGGAAGAGAAGAGAGGAACAGGAGGAGGAGAGAGGAAGAGAAGGAGGTGGAGGAGGAGGAGGAGGAGGAGGAGAAGGAGGAGGAGAGAAGAGGAGGAGGGGAGAGGAGAGAGGAAGAGGACGTCAGAGCGATCACACACTCATGAGGTCAGACGGTGTTGAGGTCAGACAGTGTTGAGGTCAGTGTTGAGGTCAGTGTTGAGGTCAAATATGTTGAGGTCAGACGTGTTGAGGTCAGTGTTGAGGTCAGTGTTGAGGTCAAATATGTTGAGGTCAGACGTGTTGAGGTCAGTGTTGAGGTCAGTGTTGAGGTCAAATATGTTGAGGTCAGACGTGTTGAGGTCAGTGTTGAGGTCAGCCGGTGTTGAGGTCAGACGTGTTGAGGTCGGACAGTGTTGAGGTCAGACGGTGTTGAGGTCGGACAGTGTTGAGGTCAGACGGTGTTGAGGTCAGACAGTGGGACAGGTCATGGACTTTTACCTTTTGGGTTCATGTCAGGTGAGTTAAAGGTCCAATATGTAACTTTTCTATGAGACTTAGACAAACTTTATTGATCCATGAGGGACACATAAATGATAAACGATTCAAATCTCAAAATAATAAAAGTAAAGAAAATACTGAAGACTTGTGTCAATAAGGCTCAAATAAACAGATTTAAAAACAAAAACATGAAGACAAGCAGGAAGTGGACCATGTCCCAGACAAGTTCCACAGTAGATCTTTAATTGTTTAAAGTGTACATTCAGTCTGCAGGTTCATCTTTGGCATTGGTCCTTTTGAAAACTGTATTAACTGTGTCACTTTTGCTGCTTTTAGATACAACCTGCATTTTGAGAACTATGGGCCTAGTGCATAGACTGTTTATATAAATGGACATAGCTAACCTGGTAGCAAAGCTCCAATTCACTTTCTGTGTAAAAACTGTGTCCTCTCTCTCTGTAAATGCTGCTGTCAGACTCATCATTTTGGTCTTAAATGTTTGTATGATGATCCTGTTTTTTAAATTTCACTATTGTGTCTGTAAATCCAGAGATAAACATTAATAACAGACAAATCAGGTGCCTTCTTTCCCTGAGGTCACTCCCTGTACTGTTAGCAACAGGTTTGATTGACAGTGTTGCTAAGTGCCTTCTCCCTGTTAAATCAGCGGTGTGGGAAGGGGCGTTACCTTCAACAGTGTTCGGCTCCAGATTGTCTCTTTGGTTGCTATGATACTCCAAATTGACCCCTATAACTGCTCTAGCCTTGATGAGCTTCATTTGGAGCTGAATGCTGTGAGTGACGTCACACTCAGTCACGTCTTTATTCAGACTATCGTCTGTTGTTAAGAGAGTGAAGGGCTCATAGTGGTAGATGATGTATTTTACTGGTTTTATTGGTTTTCAGATCTAGGATGTGATGATGTCATCCTCCCAGATGAGGAACAGGAGCCAGTTTTCCGATCAATCCCACTGCAGTTGGAAATATCTGAACCATAAATGCACAAACGTTGAACCTCAACATTTAAGTGTATAAGTGACTAGACCCTAGAACGTGCCAGATTAAAACAAAAATCGGCACCTGAACAAAATTATTTCTATATTTACCTTCCCTCATCTGTATTAAATATTATAGCCCAATAGGATGATGGGATGTCATATGACGCCCAGGAGTCATTATGCTAACTGATGCTAACGGGAGGAGCAGCTGGGCTAAGCTCTGCATCATCCGTCATTATTGTGGTTATTTACCTTCTTCAGCCTCACAAATCTGACACTCAAGGCTTTAATAAACTTAAATAAACACGTTTCTGTGGACTCAGAAGTATGAAGTAGATCCAACAAGAGACAGGGAACCACAAGACACACTTTTGCAGAGAAACTGTACAGACAATAAATATTCCATGTTTCAGACTGAACGATGAGTGGATGTAGTGACAGTGACAGGCCTGACCTGAACTCTGTAGTAACCAGCTTTTTGCCACTGAACAGATCTGTTATTTTACAAACCTAAGTATAAGTTCTAAGTTTCCTTTAAAATAAAATGTGTAATAATTTTATGCCACTGTATAAAGTAAAACAAAAGGGAAAAAACCAAACCAAAAGTGAAGACGCTGCACTGACAAACAGCACTAAAGAAACACAAAACTCACAAGATAAACTTCATGACTACGGACGCCTGTGGCGCTGACGTCCGTAGTCATGAAGTCATTTGAGCGCCTGGTCCTGCACCACCTCAAGTCCTTCACCTCCCCCCTCCTGGACCCTCTGCAGTTTGCCTACAGAGCCAATCGTTCTGTAGACGACGCCATTAACCTGGCCCTTCACTTCATCCTCCAGCATCTGGACTCCCCGGGAACCTACGCCAGGATCCTGTTTGTGGACTTCAGCTCTGCATTCAACACCATCCTCCCTGCTCTGCTCCAGGACAAGCTCGCTCTGCTCAATGTGCCTGACTCCACCTGCAGGTGGATCACTGACTTCCTGACGGACAGGAGACAGCACATGCGGCTGGGGAAGAACGTCTCGGACACTCGGACTATCAGCACAGGATCTCCACAGGGCTGTGTACTTTCTCCCCTGCTCTTCTCCCTGTACACCAACTGCTGCACCTCCAGCCACGACTCCGTCAAACTGGTTAAGTTTGCGGAGGACACCACCCTCATTGGACTCATTGAGTCCATCCTCACCTCCTCCATCACTGTGTGGTTCGCTGGGGCCACTGCCAGGGACAGATAGAGACTGCAGCGCATTGTGCGCTCTGCTGAGAAGGTGATTGGCTGCAGCCTTCCACCCATACAGGATCTGTACGTCTCCAGGACTCGGGGGTATAGCAGCTGACACCTCTCACCCTGGACATGGACTATTCAAGCCACTTCCCTCTGGCAGGAGGCTACGGTCCATTGGGACCAGAACCTCTCGTCATAAGAACAGTTTCTTCCCCTCTGCTGTTTGTCTCATGAACACTTTATAATATCTGCACTAAACTGGACACTTTATAACACCGTCCACTTTAATAAGTCATGTTTGCACTGTTGTTCTGATGCTGCTGTTGTATATATTTTCTACCTTTAAGTATTTTATTTGATTTTTAAGCATATCTTTTTTAACTTCGTGCATGCCCTTATTTGTATTTGTATTTATTCAGTGTGTTTTATGTTGCACTTTATCACCAAAATAAGTTCCTAGTTTGTGAACTGTGTTCACAAACGATGGCAATAAAAGGATTCTGATTCTGAAATGACGCCAAGAAAGAAACATCAGCTGAAAAGTCTCAAGAAAAAAAACAGTGACTACACACATACACACACACACACACACACACACACAATAAACCCCAGAGTGACCAGAGGAGCAGCTCTACACACATGTACATATATATACACATAACACACTCACATACACACACATGCACATGCACACACACACACGTTTCTATTGTTTATCTCATTTCTACAATTTGCATTTTAAACAGGACTAGTGTCTGGACATTTGAATTGTAAATGTGGCGTATTCTCTTGTGTTTGTGAAGTGAAAGTGGGTGTGGCGTGTTACGCTCGAAAGGTCAACAGACACTACAAACGTTTTATCATAATGAGCACTGAGCGGAGAGTTATGTGTGCAACCTCATCGTTGTAGCGGGAATAACACACACCTATGTGGACAGGTCATTTTATCCAGTGTAAAGCACATTCTGTGGAGCTGTGAGGAGGTGAAGAAGGGAACAACAACTTGAAGAAGAGAAGTTCAGCACAAAGAGATGGAGAGCGGCCATTTTGTTTGTTATTCACGTCTGCATGAGCTTCAGAATCATAAAAAATCAGGACTGTTGCCTTTTTAAAGTGGAACTAAACACATAAACTCCACACTAAAGTCTGGAGGAGTAAAAGGGAGAGTGAGAGAGGAGGGGTTTGGAGGAGTACAGGGGAGAGTGAGGGGCGGGGTCTGCAGGACTAAAGGGGAGAGCGAGGGGGGAGAGCGAGGGGGGAGCCGCATTTTGAACGTTCACTCGTTGGTCGCTCTGTTCGTCCAAAGCGTCAGATGCCAGAGCTGAGAAACCTGAACTTGTGGCGTTTGACTTGCCATGTCAACCAATCAGAGACTCCACTCCAGTGATGTAGCGACGTCATAATCCAGGAACAGGAGAAAGACATCAGCTACAATCTAGCGACAATTTAATTATACTGGGCACACCAACTAGCATAAAGGCCAGTCGCAGACACGCCACCGCTGCCGAGCCAATCGCCTCCATTGATGAGATTTATGTAATAAATCCACTAAAGTTGCTGTCTCAGCCTGGTCTGCAGCGTTCAGAGACAGAATAAAACAACATTAATAAAAGAAACAAATCCACTGATTTCCACATTAGAAAACTGTGGTGCCCAATGGGAGCTGACTTTGCCGTAAACGTCATCACAATAAAGCTGTCAGCGCCCCCTATGGACAGCTGCACATCACCCTAGAGAGGCACATTTTTGTTTTATTTGTACCAAAATGACTACACGACGCTGCCGAATCCTACAAGTATCACTGATTAAGAAAATAAAAATGGAGAAGGAAGTGCGTACATCACAATGGGCGTGTTCATCGCAGTGGGCTCGTACCGGTGGAGGTTAAACGGGGGTAGAGCGACAAAATGGCTTCTTGAAAATAAGAACTTAAAGATTACTCAAACATGAATCACTCCAAATACAACTTCAGAGACTCAATGAGAAGAAACGACTAGAACATGTTTCTAAAAAGTCCAGTTTGCATCTTAGGTCTGATTTAAAAAACGTTCCACTGTGCTGCTTAAGTCCCCATGTGTCTCACCTGAGGGGGAGTTTCCCAGCAGCCCCTTCCCCAGAGACAGCACCCCCGGAGGCCGCAGAGAGAGAGCTTTGTGCATCAGCAGCTTGGAAGGATCCCCGAGGAGACTGGAGACCTGAGCAAAGACACAAGGAAACGGTCATGACCAGCGATAAATAATGTGAGAATAAATGTATTCAGACCAACACATTCTAATGTCCCTGTGTCCAAAGGTTTAGACACAAAGTACAGAGACATGTGTTTATCTAAAACTGTATGTGATTCCGTAGACTGTTGGACATCATCGGCGCACTTCCGGCTCCATTGACTCAGTTCACTTTCTTTGTAAAAACTGTGTCCCCTCTCTCTGTAACTGCTGCTGTCAGACTCATCACTTTGGTCTTAAATGTTCGTATTAATCCACTCTACATGATTCTGAGGTTTTTATTTCACTATTGTTTCTGTAAATCAAGATATGAATATTAATAACAGACAAATCAGGCGCTTTCTTTCCCCAAGGTCACTCCCTCTAGTGTTAGCAACAGGTTTGATTGTCAGTGTTGCTAAGCGCCTGCTCCCTGCTAAACCAGCGGTGTTGATGACGTCACACTCATGTAAATAAATGTAGTTAATCCCCAAATTCCTTCAAATAGTCTTTTTAATGTCATGGAAGCTGTTACACATTAACTTATATTTATAATCAGAACATTTAAAGGGGCACTATGTAACTTTGTAACTCATCTATGGTATTGCTTTGCCTGGAATGTTCCACAGTATAGCATTAAACACATCTGTTATCTAGGAAATAAGCAAGTGATGCCACCAGGCCAAGTTACAGGATAGATCTGTGGAGAGGTGAGCCCACACGTAGGTCAAGGTATTTATGCAGGCAGTACTCCACTTTAACACCTGTAATTGAATAATTGGAAAATAAAGAAGTTAATACCATACTGAGGAACATTCCAGGCAAAGCAAAAACATCTCCATGGAGACAGGCAGTGGGCAGAACTCAAACCTCAGGCCTCAAAGTTACATAATGATCCTTTAAACAAATGTACATATCTCTATGTTTACATAATAAACACTGTATGAGTGTTTATTTTGTAAGTTTGTTTTACTGTTATTTTTCCAGTGAATAAGTCTAATGTAACGCACAGAATACAGCGAGCTGGCATTTAAAACGACTCTGAGAAACAACACTCTAATGTGACTTTTACTTTGACATTTGTAATAAATAAATAAAAACACCAGAGACATTTAAAAACTAAATATGCAAATGAAAAAGGGGTGGAGCTCCTTGTGCTCAGAGCCAGAGTCCTGGATGTTCTTTATTAGGTTTGAAGGCAGGAGATGTGACTCTGGAGACACTACAGCTATATATGTACACCCCCCCCCCCCCCCCCCCCCCACACACACACACACACACACCCACACACACATACATATATGTAGACAGTGTCTGTGTAATCCCTCAGTCGTCCAGGAGGTTGGTGTACAGGTGCAGAGCTCACCTGTTTGTCTTTGATGTGGAGCAGCTGTTGTTGAGCGAGTTGCATGTGTAACAGGTTCTGCAAAACCAGGCCGTTCCCGATCATGGCGTTCTGAGAGAAACAGAGGAACCTTTACTCATGTGGCACATTTTGATGCTACAATAACTGAATATCTGCAGGACCTTAATGACTTCTGTTTCGTTAACAGCTGTGAATAGATCTGAGGTGGATCAACTGGATCAATGTGGTGCAAACAAACTGAGTGAGTAACTCAGACCAGAGCAGAGTTTTGCTCTGATGCTAAAGTTAACAGCCTCGATCCAAAAATACAATAAAACACTTCATAATTAGATGCAGACAGCACACTGTGAACTTATTTTGACCTCAGCTGCGAAAAATCAGGTACAGAGCCATTAAATATAAATGAAACATTTCACCATTTTACCTGCAGCACCTCCCCTTTAACAGAGCCCCAACATAAGCCTGCAGAGGGTCTGACCTGGTGGGCTTTTCCTAGTGTGAGCAGAGCAGACGTCAGTGGGGGTCGGAGGAATGGCACGTTGCCGTGGAGACCAAACTTTCCTGCAAAACAGTCACATGACACAAACCATTTATCAAGAAGAAGAAGAAGCAGAGATGTTTTAGAGCAAAATGATAAGAGTTAATTTACACAGGCAAATCTATGATCACTTAAAGCTGCTATTTCTGATCAGACAAGCCGCCTGATGTATTCTCATGTGTCACCACTAGAGGCTATCTATGTTACTGTCTCATAGTGTGTCAGCTTTGGCCTGACAGAAGAAGACAAAAGAGCTTTAATATTAAGATTACCCTGAACAGAGCCCAGGTGAGGGGTCTTTCCAGATTAATATTCTGAATTAATGGACCATGTGACACAGACAAATGTTTTATTGGCTGTTTCTTAGTATAAATATGATTAAATCTTTGTGTAAATTAAAAATACTGTCTCACACATCTCCAAAGGTTTGGTAAAAAGAGCTTGGAGCTCTTTCTGTTGCTCTTTTTGGGTGTCTTTTAGGAGTTGTTTTTGGGACCTCTTTTTGGGACCTCTTTTTGGGGCTCTTTTTGGGACTTCTTTTTGGGACCTCTTTTTGGGGCTCTTTTTGGGACTTCTTTTTGGGACCTCTTTTTGGGGCTCTTTTTGGGGCTCTTTTTGGGACTTCTTTTTGGGGCTCTTTATGGGGCTCTTTTTGGGGCTCTTATTGGGAGTTCTTTTTAGGAGCTCTTTCTGGTGAACTCTTTTTGAGAGCTCTCTGTGGCTCTGGGAAACACAGGTGACCTGGACACGAGACAGATTTGAGGTCAGGAGAAAAATCCATATCCCACAATTCCCAACATTTTTCCAAACAAATCGTTCATCAAATTTTGGGCCTGAGGAGGAGCCATCTGAGAATCAAATGTCAGATGTATCTGTCATTCTGAGCCAGGACACAACTCCCACCAAACAAGAACGATCAATACAATGATCAATACAATGATCAATACAACGATCGATACAACGGTCGATACAACGATCAATACAACGATCGATACAACGCCCAGAAATGTGATTTTAAAAAAGAAATATCCAGCAGCAGAAAAATACACCTGATGTGTTATATATGATGTGGAGGAGCAGAGGAGCAGAAGAGCGGAGCAGAGGAGAAAAGAGCAAAGGAGGAGAGGAGCAGAAGAGAGAGGAGCAGAGGAGCAGAGAAGCACTAATAACCATAGCTAGTGTGGCTAATAAAAGCTTCCAGAATAGGTAAAGAGAAAGTTTAACATTTAATTAAGCTTCTAATTTTAGCCTTTAATTGCGGTGCCTCTTTAAGAGCGCCCCCTCCCTTTAAGAGTGCCTCCTCCCTGCCCTCCGCCACCGCTGCTGCTTCCTCTTCTCATTTGTTCTGCTCGTGTCACTAGCTTCATTTTAAAACCTGATTAGCCATTCATCAAATAATGAGCTGATTGTACCAACGACCGAATCAGTGAGGAAAACCTGAGGTGGACTTCACAGAAGAGAGGAGGAAGAGAGGAGGAGGAGAGGGGAAGGAGAGGAGGAGGAGAGGAGGAGAAGAGGAGCAGAGGAGAGAGGAATAGAGGAGGACAGGAGGAAAGAGGAGAGCAGAGGAGGTCAGGAGAGACTGTACCAAAGACAGGATCAGTGAAGAGAACCTGAGGTGGACCTGACAGAAGAGAGGAGGAGGACAGGAGGGGAGACGAGGAGCAGAGGAGAAGAGAAGCAGAGGAGAGAGGAGCAGAGGAGGAGAGGATGCAGATGAGCTTAGGGTACATTAAAGATCCCATATTTCTCTATTTTCTGAGCTCTGTTCTAATGTTCTACTTTCTACAAATTCTTCAGTTTCATCATATTTCACTGTTTTTCTCTGTGGTTCAGAGGTTTGTGCGAGCACTTCCTGTTCTGACGGTCCATACTTCAGTGTGATTGGTTAAATCCACCTGTTGCTCATTATAGCACACACTGGCAGTGAAGATGGTGTCAGGTTCAGGTAAAGACTCGTCGTTCTTAGTCAATCTCTTTAAATGAGTGGGCTTCACCTCCTCTTTGTCAATCTCTCTTTAAATGAGTGGGCTTCACCTCCTCTTTGTCAATCTCTCTTTAAATGAGTGGGCTTCACCTCCTCTCTTGCTGGTGGTGTAGGGCCTCATGAGGAGGTGGAGGGCGGAGGGGTTGGTCATGCTGCTCCAGAGCTGTGCCATGTTGGGCTCTGGGAGGAGGCCTTTTCTGTTGCTTAGAATCTGCAAGAAAATCACAAAAAACACAAGATTCACACATTATGTCTGAAATGTTAAATTTAAATCAAAGTTTACATGGACACAGCAAATCATAAAGACTGAAGACATCATCCCCACAAACAAGAAAATACCCCTATTCTGTACAAACATGTTCTGAAATGTCCCTGTGTGTCAGATTCCTTCCCTTTGTCTCCATGGGGTCAAACATGTTCTGAATGTGGACTTTGAACAGAATTCTGAATGTGGACTTTAAACCAAATTCTTTGATTAAAACACAAATCAAATCTGAACACAAAACCATCCATCCATGTTTTTCCACTTATCCGGGGCCAAGTCGCAGGGGGGAGCAGTCTAAGCAGGGTCTGTTGCAGAGACATGTCAGCCAAGACAGGCTCACAACATCCAGTGATACTCGGGACGGATCTCATCCACCCCTGAGCCACCGAGAAGCTTTAACCACCTCAGCCAGGATGATGGATGAGTCCGCCTCCGAGTCCCCAGTCTCTACTTCCTCCTCGGAAGATGTGACAGTGGGATTGAAAAGATCCTCAAAGTATTCCTTCCACCGTCCGACACCAGCAGCTCTCTGCCCGCACTGTAAACAGTGTTCGTGAAGCATTGCTTCCCCCTCCTGAGGGGACGGTTTGCCAGAATCTCTTTGAAGCCATCCAATAGTCCTCCTCCATGGCCTCCTCGAACTCCTCCCAATCCTGAGTTTTTGCCTCTGCGACCACAGTAGCCACCGCACGCTTGGCCCACCGGTACTCATCAGCAGCCTCAGGAGTCTCACAAGACTTGATAGGACTCATTCTTCAGCCTGACAGCATCCCGTACTTCCAGTGTCTACCATCATGTTCAGGGATTGCAATCGTGACAAGCACTGCAGACCTTATGACCACAGCTACGAGCGGCTGCATTGGCAATAGAGGCAGAGAACATGGTCCACTCGGAATCCATGTCTCCAACCTGCCCTGGGATCTGGGAGAAGCTCTCTCTCGGGTGTCCTGGTGCCACGTGCACTGATGGACCTTGTGTTCGAACATGGCGTTCGTTATGGACAAACTGTGACTAGCACAGAAGTCCAATAACAGTACACCACTGGGGTTCAGATCAGGGAGGCTGTTTTGCCCAATCACGCCTCTCCAGGTGTCACTGTCGTTGCCCACGTGGGGCAACGACAGTGACACCCCCAGAAGAATAACGGAGAACAACTGTCGGTGCACTGTCTTGCACCCCAGAAGGCTGGGTACTCCGTACTGCTGTTCAGCCCGTAGACCGACAAAACAGTGAGAGACCTATCCCCGACCCGAAGACGCAGGGACGGGACCCTCTCATTCACTGAGGTGAATTCCAACATGTTGAGCTGAGCAGTGGGGCAATCAGCCCACACCAGCTCGCCGCCTCTCCCCGTGGGCGACGCCAGAGAAATGGCAATGCCAATTCAGGTGACAAAGCTGGCCTCTCTGTTCTACTCATCATGAACGACTTCTGGCCCACTCTTAGTCTGACCCATCCCCCGGACTTGTTTGCCCAGGATCATTCAGGTGCTCCCAGGATCATTCAGGTGCTCAAACCCCTCCCTCAAGTTAAGGTGGCGGTTCAAGAAATAAACACCTCACCCCTCCATCACAGTTCACTCTGGCCTCACTTGTGGCCAGTCCTGCCACCCCCAGATAGAAAAATCATCAAGTACATATTTTTCCAAACCATTGGTCCCCATCAGTACAACACACTGAACACGAACACAACACCATCACACAGGCTTTTTCTCCTGTAGTTTCCATTACACCAGTTTACATCATGAACACATCTACAACATCAGGAGAGAGGAAGAGGAGGAGGAGAGAGCGGAGAGGAAGAGGAGGAGGAGGCGAGAGCGGAGAGGACACAGCCACAGGCCAAACAAACAGAGCAGACAGGAAAACGAATGCACAAAGGAAGAGTGAAATGAGACTGAATAAATGATGTGAACGCAGCTCGATAAAAGAGCGAGGAGAGAAGGAAAGAGGGAACAAGAGAGGGAATGAGAGAGAGAGAGAAAGAGAGAGGGAACGAGAGAGAGAACGAGAGAGCAACGAGAGAGCAACAAGAGAGCAACGAGAGAGCAAACAAGAGAGGGAAAGAGAGAGGGAAGGAGAGAGGGAAGGAGAGAGGGAAAGAGAGAGGGAATGAGAGAGGGAATGAGAGAGGGAATGAGAGAGGAAACAAGAGAGGGAAAGAGAAAGGGAACAAATGAGAGGGAATGAATGAGAGGAAGAAACAAATGAGAGGAAGGAAGGAATAAGAGAGGAAAGTACAGTAACAAATGAGAACTAACTTGAGTAACAAAGGTTCAGACAGACCAGTGCCTCAAGTTAGCGTCACACCCCCAGAGAATGTGGATGACATTAGCTGCATAAATGTAGGCAAAGATGTAACAGTGATAAAAGTGTGAGCGAGTGAATATTTTAGCTGCTCTGATGATTGGAGGTTTTCAGACTCTAGAATGTTGTTGTTTTGCTGCAGGAGGGACTGGTGCACGTCGCAAAATAGAGGGCATCAAGAGGGAAGAACATTCTGTGGAAATACTGAAGCAACAACTCAAGACATCAGCCAGGAAGTTAAAGCTTGGGCACAAATGGGTCTTCAAATGGACAATGACCCGAAGCATACTGACAAACTGGTGACAAAGTGGCTTAAGGATAACAAAGCCATTGTTTTGGAGTATCCATCACAAAGCCCTGATCTAAATCCTATTGAAAATGTATGTTTAGTATGAGTGTTTAGTGTAAAAAAAAGTGTATATGTGGTTTTGTATAGTGAATGTAAACCTCTGGCTTTAACTGTATTTTCTCCAGTGTCAGATGTAAACATGAACGTGAATGTCAGTGGGCCATGGCTCATTTGGTAGTGCAGGTGTGAGTGTGGGCCACAGGACTCTACACAGTCGTACTTGTGTGCAGCTCGGCTCCTGTGTGAGTGTCTCCTATAAAACTACCTGAGGAAATGCATTCACACATGCCAGTCCTGAAATAATGTGCAGTATTGTGCGACTCACTGCTGGACTTGTCGCTCCCCATAAGCATAGCTCTCTGACGGGGACAGAGTGAGTGTGACGGTCCCTGACAGCCCGAGTCTGCGGTACAATCACACACTGCATATGTGTCTCCTCCCCTTGAGTCCCCGGGCCCAGTGTTGAACAAGAAGAGACAGAGCTGACAGCGAAGAGGAGAAGGAGGAGAGGAAGAAATCTATCGCTCCGGAAATGTCAGCGTGCATCACTCTGCTCGGCCACGGGCGCCAAATGTAAGGTACACGTCCACACACACTCACACACAGGAACGCACACACACGGACATGCATACAGTAACATGTGCACACACACAGGAACGCACACACACCAACACACATACCGTAACACATGCACACACACAGAAACGCACACACACAGTAACACACACATGCCAGGGAGGTAAGCTGTGAAAGAGGGAAGGCGCAAAGTATGGGCAGAGAGAGGGAGGATGGAGAGAGGAGGATGGAGAGAGAGGAGCCATCTGGGCCTGAGTGTTCACGCTTTACATGAAAAGTGTAAAATGTAGAAAGTGCAGTGAGAGGTGCAGGGCAGATGGAGCAGCTCCTGATGTGGCTTAAAATTTGACAACTGCACACAGACTGTATATATAAATGGACACAGCTAACCTGCGAGCATCGACTGTTTATATAGATGGACATAGCTAACCTGCTAGCCGCTGCGTGCCAAACAGGGAGTGATCATGGGTGAGATTCCGGCTCCAACAACTTATTATTGAAGTGAAATGTTTAATTTTGATTCTGCCTTGATCCAAAGGGTAAACTGTCTCTCAGTTTAAACACGTCTGAACCTCATCATGTCGTTATTAGTTTGCAGATTAAATGAGTTTTCACATTGGCTTCTGTCATATACATAAAAAGTAAAAGAGGCAGTCTTTTGAACGGCTCTTTGAAGTGAACAGATCCAAAACATTAAATCCCTAAAGAGTCGAAAGTCCCATCACTGTTTGTCATGGACTGTTAAAATATCTGCATTTTGTCATATAGGAAAAAAAATGAAATCAAGATATGATTTTTTATATATAAATCCCCACTACACGACAAAGCTGCCCTCCACTGTCTGTGAGGCCACGTGTCCTGCACTGTGAGAGCTCTGACTCCTCCTCTTCAGAACACACCTCCACCTGTTCAGCTCATCTCTGAATATCTTGTGAACATGGGAAGTGTCTGGTCACTTTTTTTCCTCTGGCTCTTTCTTCAGTGGTTCCGTTCTGCAGCCTCTGTGCTCATGCAGACACCAGGCTGTTCAGGCTGTTCAGGATTTGAAATTAGCGAGCAAAGAATACAAATGAACTTTTATAACTGAACTCAAAGCTCTTCCTTAGGCTCTGTCTGTTCTGGGTCACAGCTACAGTTTTCAAACCAGTGAAGTAATCTTCACACTGAGACAAACAAAAGTGTCTGTACATCTGCTCTGGACCATAATCTGTGTAAAGATGTGGACCGAGTGAGTGTGACATCGCCCACAGCGTTCAGCTCCAAATGAAGCTCAGTTATAGGCTAGCAGTTATAGCGGCTAATCTGGAGCAGAGTTCCATATTTGGAATTCTCACTGCGAGTATCATAGCAACCAAAGAACCAATCAGGAACTACTGGTTTGTCAGGGAGCGGGCAGTTAGCAACGCTGTCAATCAAACCTGTTGCTAATGCTAGAAGGAGCGACTTCAGGGAAAGAAGGCGCCTGATTTGTCTGTTATTAATGTTCATATCTTGATTTACAGACACAATAGTGAAGTAAAAACCCCAGGATCATGTAGAGCGGGTTAATACGAACATTTAAGACCAAAATAATGAGTCTGACAGCAGCAGTTACAGAGAGAGGGGATACAGTTTTTTACACAGAAAGTGAATTAGAGCCAGAGTTGATGAAGCCAGAAGTGCGCCCATGATCACTTCCTGTTTGGAGGCTAGCAGGTTAGCTATGTCCATTTATACATAGAGTCTATGCTCTGGAGGTGAAACATCTAGATCTGATCTTCTCTCGACAGATGTTTGTTCCTGTTGAATAGTTTGTGAAATGAATAAATACAAAATACTAGTGTGATGCTTTTGATTCTTTACTTAAAGGTGTATTATGTTACTTCAGACACCTGCTTGTCTCCATGGAGATGTTATTGCTTAAGTTAAGTATCAAAAATCAGATACCGATTGATACTAAAACTAGTATCAAAACTAGATCCTCATTTTTCTCAAGTATCGATATTAAAAAAGTCCCATTGACAGAAATGAACCTTTCCTGAATCTGTTTATAATGATTCTGAATCTGAACAAATATAAGACACACACACACCCCCACACACACACCCACACACACACACACACCACTGTGAACCTACTGGACACTGAGGCATTACACAGGTATAAGACACATGGGAATAAAACACAAAGTACAACATTTAAAATGGAGCATCACAGTGTCTAAAGAAAGAGGGTTTTTATCATCGTGGTATCGGGATCAGTATTGAGTCTATTCCTTTGGCATTTTAGTATCAGACTCATATGTTCCATCTCTGTGTAAATCTGTGTGTGTGCATTGTGGTTTATTCTGGGCAGAGGGCGACAGCGAGCACAATCTGCCCGTAACACTGTAATTATCCTGTCAGAGCTTCAGCTCCACATGAGCGAGTGGGAGGAGCACACACACGTGTGTGTACAAGCTCTACACGTATGTGCGCTGTGTGGAGGAGCAGACACATGTGTGTACAAGCTCAACATGCTTGTATGCTGTGTGAAGGAGCCATAGGAGCCAGAACAGAGAGAAAAGGAGCCAGAACAGAGAGTGGAGGAGCCAGAACAGGGAATAGAGGAGCCAGAACCGAGAGCGGAGGAGTCATAGGAGCCAGAATAGAGAGCAGAGGAGCCAGAACATAGAGCGGAGGAGTCACAGGAGCCAGAATAGAGAGCTGAGGAGCCAGAGGAGCCAGTGCCATTGTGCCTGGGGCAGGGTCTGATGAGGTGTCACAGGGACGCTGCTGTGGTCAGAGTCGTGTGTGTTCTGACCTGGAGATACCGTTGTGTTGTAAATAATACATAACACACAGAGTGTGAGACGATGTAAAACTCCTGCCTCCTCATGGAACAAAACTGTCACTGTTTCATCTGTGGAAACGTGTTCATATAGAGCTTTACATCAAGGAACCACTTGAACAGCTGTTTCATTTTGACCCTAACAGTTTATTTCACAGTATCTGTACTACACAGGGCTAAACAGTACTTATACTTATAGTAAAAGTATAAATATACTTATATTTACTTATACAGAATGGTGTAGAGCCGCTTTAAGTGCAGAGTCACATTAAAAATAAAACAGCTGAGTGCAGGGTTAGTCTTTATGAGCCCTGTTGTCCACGTATATTATTGTCAGCACAAACCTCCTGCTCCAGACAAATCAAACACAAGGACAAACTGACAGGTGCCAGAGGTGCTCTCTGCTCCTGTCAATATAGTGACAGGTGCCAGGGGTGTTCTCTGCTCCTGTCATTATAATGACCCTGTCACAGCTGTGCAGACGTGTGAAAACTCGTGAGCTGATTTTGATCCTTTAAAGAGGATCATGTTTGTTTTACCGTGATACAAAACTCTGAGTCTCTGAACGCTGTGAAAAGCTCTTATAAAGTCATCATGGTGAATAATCTCACACTAGGAATGAGTCTGGAAAAGTTTGGAACAGTTTGGATCAGTTTGGAACAGTTTGGATGCACTGGGGACAGGCTGAGGCTGACACATGGACTCACAGGGAACAGAACATGTTTTATAAGTTTCACTTTTGTTTTTGGCACTCTGAGTCAAAAGCCCCGCCCCCTTCACAGCGCTATCACATCACAATCAGTGTTAATGAAACTACTGCACATCACACCAGGTTTGTGAAGCTGTAGTGTATTGTTTTGTATATTTATGAAGAATTATCGTGAAGGAGCATGAGTGATGTGGGCTTGTGGGCTCTGCTACAGCTAACTGTAAGGAGGGTTTGCATAGGGGAGAGATCACTAGATTGCTCAAACATGCATGGATGAGACCTAAATTCTTCAGGCCTGTTTATGATGAGTTCTAACATGAGAGAAAGGTACAAAAAGTCAGTTTGACATAACACAGGTGGAATTATCCCTCATTAACATCTGCAGATATAAGACCAGTTTGTACTCACCATTCCCTGTGCAGCGATGAGGGCAGCCAGCGTGCTCCTGCCGGACGTCCCGGGGGAGCAGAGGGACAGCCGCACTACCTGCCCCATGACCACAGTCCTGTCCATCTCTGAGAGCACTGCCTCCGCCTGCTCCGCACTGCTGTACTCCACCACGCCAAAGCCTCGGACCGCACTGCCCTCGTCCTGAGCCAACTGTGACACACACACACAAGAGCATTAGGACGGGACAGGCCCAAGAGGATCTGCAGTGACGCCACGTGTTCTGCATGTATGTCTATGGTGGAATGTTCAGCGGTTACCATGGTGACACAAAGCACACATTAGCAAACACTGATAAGAAATAAAAAAAAATCTTAAAACTCAACACATGTTCAGGAGCCTGTGATCAGTCTGAGCGTTCATGGTCCTGATTAGGAGTTAGATTTTAAACAGTCACAGCATGGAACCAGTCACACATTCACCCACACATTCATACACCACTGTACACAGACACTGGGGATGAAGGGGGTTAAGTGTCTTGCCCAAGGACACAATGACAGCATTCATCTGTGGGAGCTGAAATCGCACCGTCAACCTGTGGGTCAGTGTATGTGACCATCATTAAGAGCGGTATTCATAGCATCAACCTTCGGATCAGTGGACAAACACTCTCCCATCTGAGCTACTGTCGTCCCCCACACACATATATATGCCCCAATGAGGCCTCAATGCACTTTACCTAAAACCACTCACCCATTCACACATTCATTAAGTGTCTTGCCCAAGGACACAATAACAGTAGTCACCTCTGGGAGCGGGATTCGAACCTCCAACTTTTCAAATTAGTGGACAAGTGGCATTGAAGAAAACCAAAACAACAAAAACCTGTGTATCTCTAAAGGTGCATTATGTAACTTTTGTGGTCACCTGTTTCACCCATCTATCTCCGTGGAAACAAGCAGGTGGTGCGACTAGGTGAGGTTACAGGTCAGGTCTGTGGAACACAGGCTGTGCTTTTCTTTAGCAAAAATAACATCTATAAATGAAAAGAAGTTTAAATAATATCAGTTTAATGTCATTCCAGGCAAACTTCATAGCGACAAGCACAAGAAAAGTTCCATAGTGCAGCTTTAAGTAATTTTTCTGATTGGGAGCAGCGTTTCTTTAAAGTAGATGGACTTTTTGCTCGGAGCCTCAGTCATCTCCGGAGCACAACAGGCCGCTAAATAATGCAGCGAGGCTAAAAGCTCAGCGCTAATGGAAGTTAGTGGATAATGACAACATCTGAAGCTAATGGCTAGCGGCTAATGCTAGCGACTGACTCAAAGTACAGCAAATAATGATCTATGGGCACTTCCTGTAGCCTCCATCAGCGTTCAGAGCTTCAGTCAGAACTTAAAGTGATCAGAGCAAATACAGATTATACGGCAAATGAAATATACTTTAAAAACAACAACAAACAAAGGCTTTCAAACAAAGGTCAGGGGTCAGGGCCAGCGAGAGCTCTGCAGGTTCAGAGTTTTTATGTAAATAAAATCGATCAGATTGGCTCTTATTAAGTGTCTGCATTTACACCATGAGTTTTAAAAATCTGTGGAGACCAAACTCAGACTGTGGAGGTTCCATGTGAAAACACAAAGGAAAGTACAACCTATTCTTCAGAAACATGTATGCAAATGTGAGTCTGCGTCTGCAAATGTGAGTCTGCATCTGCAAATGTGAGTCTGCGTCTGCAAATGTGAGTCTGCGTCTGCAAATGTGGGTCTGCGTCTGCAAATGTGAGTCTGCGTCTGCAAATGTGAGTCTGCGTCTGCAAACGTGAGTCTGCATATGCTAATGTGAGTCTGCGTATGCTAATGTTAGTCTGCGTATGCTAATGTTAGTCTGCTAATGTTAGCCTGCATATGCTAATGTGAGTCTGAGTACACTAAAGTGAGTCTGCGTATGCTAATGTGAGTCTGCGTATGCTCATATGAGTCTGCGTAAGCTAATGTAAGTCCGCATATGCTAATGTGAGCCTTTCATGGAGCTAATAAGACACTCGCGGCCCACTGTAACAGAACCATTTACCAATAATTGGGTCTTCAGCTCCTGGGCCAGTTCAAGCAGCAAGGAATTCTTCAGGAGGAAAATCAGTCTGCTGGGAATGTCGGGAAGAGAGAGGAGGGAGGGAGGAGGGAAAGAGAGAGGAAAGAGGGAGGGAAAGAGAGAGGAGGGGGGAGGGAGGAGAGAGGGAAAGAGAGAGGAAAGAGGGAGGAAAAGAGAGAGGATGGAGGGAGGAGAGAGGGAAAGAGAGAGGACAGAGGGAGGGAAAGAGTGAGGAGGGAAAGAGAGAGGAGGGAGGAGAGAGGCAAAGAGAGAGGAGGGAGGGAGGAGGAGGGAGGGAAAGAGAGAGGAGGGAGGGAGGGAGAAATGAGGGGGAGGGAGAAAGGAGGGGGGAGGGAGGGAGAGAGGAGGAGCTATGTACTCCGGGGGGTAATAGATGTCGTGATATTTGTAGAGTTCAGGAGGACACTCTTCCTAAAGGCCCACCGCTCGGGGGAACACACTCGTGTCGTGTCCTCAGAGAAAACGCTTCAGACTCGAGCTTCTCAAATGTCAAAGAACAACAGAGTTTTTCTGTTTTTAAAGATCATCAGAACAAGAGGAAAAACTAAACAGTGATGATATGAAAAGTGAAGGAAGTAACTGAACACTTGTCCTGAGAACATGTACTTTGAATACTCACTTACTAGTACTATAATCTGATACAGTTACTGTTTAATTTGGTGTTATCAGATTACAGTTACTTCAATCAAATGGAACATGGAGGTAATTCATTATGTAATTCTGACTTTGAACTACACAGAAAAAAACAGATATTGTGGTGTGTGTATGTGTGTGTATGTGTGTGTCTGTGATTTTTCATCTCTAATTAGTCATAAATTACTGCAGAACAAACAGAGCAACAAAAATAAATCTGTGTTTGTGAAGCTGGGATGTGTCATACACTATATATATATATATATATATATATATATATATATATATATATATATATATAATGCAATTTGATGTAACAAAATACACTTCCTGTATTACCACATGATGACATCACAAGGTAGAACAGAGTGTCTTCAGTTTGAGAGAAGGACTCAGCTTAAATATGCAGGTTTGTGTGTTAAACATGTGTGAATGAAACAAAACACAACTTCAGGTCTGTTTGAGATGAGGAAACAACATTAGAACAGATCAGAGAGTTGAGTCATATGGGACTTTAAGGTTCTGTTTAATATGTGCTATATTCACTGGTCTCTGTGTGCTCCTTGTGTGCTCCTTGTTTGCTCCTTGTGTACTCTCTGTGTGCTCCTCGTGTACTCTCTGTGTGCTCCTCGTGTACTCTCTGTGTGCTCCTTGTTTGCTCTCTGTGTGCTCCTTGTGTGCTCCTTGTTCGCTCTCTGTGTGCTCCTTGTTTGCTCTCTGTGTGCTCCTCGTGTGCTCCTTGTTCGCTCTCTGTGTGCTCCTCGTGTGCTCCTTGTGTGCTCTCTGTGTGCTCCTCGTGTGCTCCTTGTTTGCTCTCTGTGTGCTCCTCGTGTGCTCCTTGTGTGCTCTCTGTGTGCTCCTCGTGTGCTCCTTGTTTGCTCTCTGTGTGCTCCTCGTGTGCTCCTTGTTCGCTCTCTGTGTGCTCTCTGTGTGCTCCTCGTGTGCTCCTTGTTTGCTCTCTGTGTGCTCTTCGTGTGCTCCTTGTTCGCTCTCTGTGTGCTCCTCGTGTGCTCCTTGTTTGCTCTCCGTGTGCTCCTTGTTTGCTCTCTGTGTACTCCTTGTGTGCTCTCTGTATAAATAAAGACTAAATAAATAAAAATAAAAGAGGGAAAGACACAGGGAAGTCATATTTGTGAGCCACAGTCCGACAGCGTGACACTAGGAACACACAAGCAACGCTCTTTTTACTCTGCACATGGCTCGTACCTCCCCCTCCTCCCCCGCACCCTTTCATTTGCTGTTCCCTCCGGTCTGAGCGGCGCTGGATGGAGGAGGAGGAGGTGCATGTGTGGAGGAGGAGTGGGTCGATGGCTCTTATCATCAGCATACATTAGACAAACTGTATGGAAATGACCCGAGCCACTGTAGCACTTCAGCGGAGGGAGAATGAAAGAAAGAAAAACATTACAGATTGATTAAACGAGTGTGAAAGGAGAGAGAGAAAGAGAGACTGAAAAACAAATCCACACATTCAAATGGTCGGAGCTGTGCAGATATGAGCGGCGGCGTTTCAAATTTAGATTGATATAAATGCTTCAGTGTTTGTTGATTTAAAACCGCAGAACATTAAACATTCACACAAACTCGAGTGACCAGCTCTTAGAATTCAGGAATTTTTCAAAACAAATGTGGCCAGAAAATCAGAAGTAATGTTTAGTGTTTTATAATGATGGAGATTTAAAAACAGGAAGTGCGTTAAAGCTCCTGCATCACATAAACTGACTGAGTAACACTTTATTATTAGTCTGTCTACATCTCCAAAGCTCAAAATGCTCTGTTCCACTTTGTGATGTCATGAAGTGGTTTTCAAATGATCCAAATGATTCTAGTCAAGGTGTATGGAGTTTAAAAACACAGTGGAGCACTTCCTGTATTACCACATGATGACATCACAAGGTGGAACAGAGTGTTTTCAGTTTGAGAGAAGAACTCAGCCTAAATATGCAGGGTTTGTGTTTTAAACGTGTGGATGAAAGAAAAACACTCCACAGACAAAAATCCGCTCCATCTGTGACAGAGTGATACACGTGAACACAAACCCACGAGACTCTGTGGACGAGAGTTTGAGTCCGAGCTGCAGAGTCAGGACTCAGAGTGACCAGCTCTGACCTGAAAGACGAGGGGTCAGAGCTGACGCCTCAGAAACACCTCTCTCTCTCTCTTTGTTTCTCTCCCTCCCTCTTCCTTCTTTCCTCTCCGGACCCCAAACCTCCTGCACCTCTCAAACTGTCCTGACTGTCCCCACTCCTGATCCCTTGTCTTCCACCCATCTCTCCCTCCCTCTCTCCTCTCTCCATTCCTCTCTCCTCCTCGCTCAGTTTCAGTTGTGTCTGTGTCAGACAGAATCAGACTGACGAGGTCGTGGCAGGTCATGTGACTTTATGAGACGGGACCTTGGAGACTGAGGCGAGAGCAGAGATGGGACCTCACTGTGCTGGCCTCAGTCTGAAGATGGGACCTCAGACACACAGGGACAGGGGGGTGGGGCTGGTGATGTCAGGTTGACTCTTTAAAAGCCACTCACTGGGATAAAATGAGGAGGTGCTAAAATATAATACAATAAAACCATGACCTCGTGACCTCGTGACCTCGTGACTTCATCCTGTGACAGTTCTGTCTTAATGTGAGTCACAAACTCTTCTCCCATTGCCTAGTCTCTGTGAGGGGCTGAGTGACAGCTGGATTTAACCAATCACAGCGAAGTGTGGACTCTCAGAAGAAGGAGGCCTCTCCCACTCTCTCTCCTCGATCTTTAACTCCCTCTCTCTCCTCCTCTCCCTCCCCCTCTCTCTCTTCTCCCTCTTTACTTCCCTCTTTCTCACTCTTTACCTCTCGCTCCCTCCATCTCTCTCCTCCATCTTTACCTACCTCTCTCTCCCTCCCTCTCTCTTTACCTCTCCCTTCCTCCCTCCCTCTCCCTCCCTCTTTACTTCTCCCTCCCTCTCTCTTTCCGCCCACTCTCTAACAGCTCTGGCATTTCAGTCGTCACCTTCTGTCCTGTGGCTGCTGCGTCTCCAGCGCTTCTATCTCTCCCTCTAATATGGCTGACATTCTTCACCCTGTCCTCTCCTCTCACCTCCTCTTCTCTCCTGTCTACTCCTCCTCTCTTCTCTTCTTTTCTCTCATCCTCCTCTCTCTCCTCCTCTCTCCCCTTTGTTCAGTCTAAAGTTCTTCCTGAGGGTTCTTACACAGGCAGCAGGGAGGAGGGGAGAGGAGGAGGGGAAGAGAGGAGGAGAGGATGGAAGGATGAGAGGATGGGAAGATGATGGGAAGATGAGAGGACGGGAGAACAGGAGGATGGGAGGAGGGGATGACGGGAGGTTAAGAGGACAGGAGGATGTGAGGAGGAGAGAAGGAGAGGAGAAGAGAAGGAGAGGAGGATGGGAGGATGTGAGAAGGAGAGGAGAGAAGGACAGGAGGATGGGAGGAGGAGAGGATTAGAGAAGGGGAGGATGGGAGGATGAGAGGATGAGAGGAGGGGAGGACGGGAGATGGGAGGATGAGAGGAGGAGAGAAGGAGAGGACAGGAAGATGGGAGTATGGGAGGATGGAAGGATAGGAGGACTGGAGGAAAGGAGGATGAGAACCGTATCAGAGAGCCGTATAAGAGAGCTGTATCAGAGAGCCGTATCAGAGCCGTATCAGAGAGCCATATAAGAGAGCCGTATCAGAGAGCCGTATAAGAGAGCCGTATCAGAGAGTCGTATCAGAGAGCCGTATCAGAGAGCCGTATAAGAGAGCCGTATCAGAGAGCCGTATCAGAGAGCCGTATCAGAGAGTCGTATCAGTGAGCCGTATAAGAGAGTCGTATCAGTGAGCCGTATAAGAGAGCCGTATCAGAGAGTCGTATCAGTGAGCTGTATCAGAGAGCCGTATAAGAGAGCCGTATCAGAGAGTCGTATCAGTGAGCCGTATCAGAGAGCCGTATCAGAGTCGTATCAGAGAGCCATATCAGTGAGCCGTATCAGAGAGCCGTATAAGAGAGCCATATAAGAGAGTCGTATCAGTGAGCCGTATCAGAGAGTCGTATCAGAGAGCCGTATCAGAGAGCCGTATAAGAGAGTCGTATCAGTGAGCCGTACCAGTGAGCCGTATCAGAGAGTTGTATCAGTGAGCTGTATCAGAGAGCTGTACAAGAGAGCCGTATCAGAGAGCCGTATCAGTGAGCCGTATAAGAGAGTCTTATCAGTGAGCCATATAAGAGAGCCGTATAAGAGAGCTGTATAAGAGAGTCGTATCAGTGAGCTGTATCAGAGAGCCGTATAAGAGAGCCGTATCAGAGAGTCGTATCAGTGAGCCGTATCAGAGAGCCGTATCAGAGTCGTATCAGAGAGCCATATCAGTGAGCCGTATCAGAGAGCCGTATAAGAGAGCCATATAAGAGAGTCGTATAAGAGAGCCGTATCAGAGAGTCGTATCAGTGAGCCGTATCAGAGAGCCGTATCAGAGTCGTATCAGAGAGCCATATCAGTGAGCCGTATCAGAGAGCCGTATAAGAGAGCCGTATAAGAGAGTCGTATCAGTGAGCCGTATAAGAGAGTCGTATCAGTGAGCCGTATAAGAGAGCCATATAAGAGAGTCGTATCAGTGAGCCGTATAAGAGAGTCGTATCAGTGAGCCGTATCAGAGAGCCGTATAGAGAACTACAGAGACGCCCGACTGTCTGGGGCCAGAGTCAGGTCTGAACAGATAAAGTTTTGTAGAACAGAAACAGTCGGCTCAGAGCTGAAACATGTGACTCGAGTTTTACTTCCTGTTGGACACGAGCCGCAGATACGACTTATGCAGAGGTATGTCACCTAGCAACCTAATTACACAACAGTTATGATTTGACAAATAAAAATAAACGTTTGCAAATCGTCTCTGTGTTTTAGATGGAACTTTAATGTTTTATTTAGTGTTTGACTGAAACATGTGAACATCATTATGAGACTTTAATATTGATCTGAAACGGCTGAAGAAACAAACAAGTCCAATGAGGATCGCTCAGCTCAAGTCTCACAGCGACATTTCATTTCAGAACAACCACAGACTGTGACAAGAAGTGACAAAGTGAGTGTGACGTCAACAAAGCTTCACCTCCAAATGAAGCCCATCGATGCAAACAGTTATAGAGGAGAATTTGGAGCCAAGTTTCATATTAGGAATTCAGACCATGAGTATCATAGCAACCAAAGAGCCAATCCAGAGCGAGACTGTTGAAGGTAACGCCCCTTCCTTGTTGCTAACATTAGCGGGAGCAGCCTTGGGGAAAGAAGGTGCCTTATTTGTCTGTTATTAATGTTCATATTTTGACTTACGGACAAAATAGCAAAATAAATACCAGGATCATGACAGCAGCAGTTACAGAGAGACGGGCCATGGTTTTTCAATCAAAAGTGAACTGCAGCAAATCGATGGAGCCGGAAGCGCTCCCATGCTCACTTTGTAACGCGGAGGCTAGCACGTTAGCTATGTCCATTTATATACAGTCTATGTTCTGCCTGTTGCTAGTTAGATCCATTCGCACCGCTGTTCCTCAGAGGTACGTCAAATCAAACGCACCTCACAGACGATTGAAGCCAGTCTCATGTTAAAGTCTAGAACATGTTTATTTCATTATGTTTGTGTGTTTTATCTGCCCCGCACAATCACGTGTAAAACAGGAGCTTTGGTGTCACTACATGTTCACTAAAATCACAAGTTCAAAAATCTGACTGAGAGCGTGTTAGCCGTTAGCTCACATAACACCAAACGGTTCACACAGAGGCTCTGGTCTCACGCAAATGTGGTGATGGTTTGGTGCCATCTCAGAAACTCTGGATTATTCAGAATTTGAGATATCTGCAGGCTAATGCTAATGCTACCGGCTATAGGAGAAAAAACAGGGGACTGGCTCCAGAGTTCTGAAATCTTCCAAGAATGGCCAAGTTGCTAAGTGGACGATAGCATTAGCATCGAACGCCGTGTCTGCTAATTGTATGTGTGTGGGTGAAAACACAAATGATCTGAGCACTCAAGGCTCCAGCGCAGGACAACACAAGACAACACAAGATTACACAAACCAAACACCTGCTCGTCGCCACGGAGACGGCATCACTCCAATTACAACCATTAGGCCAGAATCAAAATGTGCTTATGTAGACAACTCTGATTTATTCATAAGAGGAAACAGAGGAGGCTGTTTCCAGAGGAGGTCCAGGTGTGTCACACCAGGAGCATCGACTGATCTGGAAACGACTCAGGATTCCACCGTGGAGCGGGAGGAAGCGTCTGGGGAGTAGAAGGAGCTGTTCCGAACCTGGCCACGGAAGTCGTTCATTCTTATCATTCTTATGGTTTATTTGGGGTCCTGGCCTGCACTAAATGAATCAACATCTAAAGGCAGAAAAACACTCACTCATTAAACATTCTACATCAGAACAAAACACGCGGACACTGGGGTCGAGCTGGGTTAAGTGTCACAACAACAGCATTCACCTGTGGGAGCTGGAATCGCACCGTCAACCTGTGGACCAGAGAATCTGACCGCTCAACCAATGATCTTTAAGTCATGAGCGAGATTGTTTATGTTGTTGTGTAACAGGCTCTGAGTCTGAAACATACTGAGCCGCTGCTTGGTCCAGTTTTCATTCAAAGTCCAGTCTCGTTTGTTGAGTCTCGTCTGCTGAGTCTGGTCTGTTGAGTCTCGTCTGTTGAGTCTCGCCTGTTGAGTCTCATCTGCTGAGTCTCGTCTGTTGAGTCTTGTCTGTCTGGGCCTCGTCTGTTGAGTCTCATCTGTCTGAGTCTGTCTGTCAGCCCTTGTTACCGTGACGACACAACTGTCCGTGTGTGTGTTTCAAATCCGACACCACATCCTCCTGTCACCGGATCGGCCATAACTCAGAGCCCAACGGCACAAGCCCAAACAAACGGGGCCAAAAATAATCACATAAATAACACCACAACTACACTTTCAATACACAGCATGTTTAGCCGTTAGCGCGTCAGCGGCTCAGCTAATAGTATCAAAACTAGAACAAGAATAAGACACATAGACTAGTACACACCCATGGACTAACCTACTGCACACTGAGGGAGTACACAGATATAAGACACATGGGAATAGAACACAAAGTCCAACATTTAACGTGGAACAGCACAGTGTCTAAAGAAAAAGTGTTTAATTATCATTGTGGTATCGATATCGGGTATCGAGTCTATTCCTTGGTATTGAAAACAAATTTTTACACCCGCATGTGTCATTCATACATCTGATGCTTCAGTGAAAATCTACAGTGTGAAGAAATAAAAATAAATAAATAAAAAAGAAACAGAAATAGAAGTCTCCAAACTGCCTGGTCGTGTGGGGCTTTAAACCTGTTCTTTCTGTCATATTTCACACCTGTGGGTTGTTGGGGCATTTCCTGAGGAACAGGGCTGCACTTGTGCTTCTTCAGTAAAAATATTTCATGGACAAACATCACAAAAAGAACAGAACGAGGCACAATGTCAGGATAATGTCTCTTCATTGGTCCATTAGAAGAAAAGACTGAACTTCAAACTTCGAGAATCACTTGAGGATCAGGTAAAAGTCCAAACTCCAGGAACATTCACTCACATGTGTTTGTTTACAGAGAAAATTACACAAGAAACAAAACTGTGTCACTGCAGTTTGGTCATAAAATGTAATAAATGAATAATAATAAATACACTTTCAGTTTTGAGAAGACTGAGCTACAGCCCCACACAGAATATGTGTTTACTAAAGAAAATGCTGTACATTATTATGTTTTTGTTTTTAAAAAAATATATATTCACCAAAACACTTTGACTGTGACACTCTGAGTCCTCCCTCCCTTTGCTCTCTGTGCTAAGTCACTCCCTTTCAGAGGACTATCACAACACAATCAGCTGCATCCCACTAATTTAACTACTGCACATCACATCAGGTGTGTCAAGTTGCTGTGAACAGTTTTGTATCATGTTTTTGTATATTTATGGAGAATTGTCGTGTGGGACCATGGGTGATGTAAACTTGTGGGCAGAGCCTCGTACAAGCTCGTACTGCCAACCTTAAGGAACCTTATGGAGGGTTTGAACAGGGCCCGGGAGAGATTGCTACATTACTCAAGCATGAATGGATGACGTCCAAAACCTCTTCAGACAGAACATGGTAGAAAGCTCCAAAAATGTCTTTTGCATTTTTAAACGCCATGTGTTTAAACTGTATATGCCCCTCCCCTTTAAGCTCCACAAGCACATTCTCATCATGACCAAACAAACAAATACACAAATAAACAAACAAACAAACAAACAAACAAACACTTAATACTATACATCTGTAATGTTTGAACACTGCCTCTGTAATCATCTCAGCCTCCTCTGCTCCTCCTCTGTCCCACTGACATGTGCCTCCTCACCACCTCCTCTGCACCTCCTCTGCGCCTCCTCTGACCCACTGATGTGCGCCTCCTCTGCACCTCCTCTGCGCCTCCTCTGGGCCTCCTCTGGGCCTCCTCTGCGCCTCACACACTCCAGCACAAACTGTTCTCTACATGAAAATGCTGAACCATAGGTCAAAGCCGTTGGCACTGCAACAGTCAAGCAACATGAGCTCGACTCCCACAATGCATCATGGGACGTGAGTGATGTGGGCGTATTGATTTCCGTGTGGGAGCGGGGCGTACGGGTGGAGCTATAACGAGCGCTGATGTGGATGACACACTCATACAGTGATTTGTAAATGGGCACAGGGGGTGGAGCAGTTAGTGGTTCAAATATCCAAAATACAGACATAAAAGGACAGAACTGGGGGCGTGGCCAGGATCACAGCGCCACACCTCGCCATGGAAACGGTTACCCACGGTGATGAAGGGATTAGCCAATGGGGATGCTCAATGTTTTGAATTTTGAATGAGGCTTATCACCTGGTGCTTCAGCGGCTGTTAGCAGCACATGGCCAAACATTTGACCTACATCTGAAACATTTCAGTTAATTTTTTATTAAATATTGAGCTTTACTCGACTCTTCAAACATTCATTGAATGAATGAATTCATTGACGGTGAAGGTGTGGAATCACAGAGCTGTTAATGCCGACATGTCTCAGTTTGAGCTTTAACAGCAGAGAGGTTGGAACGGCGATACGTGTGAACATGTCAAAACCATGAAAGCCAAAACACATAAAAAATATAAACTGATGCCATTATATGATCATGTTTCTATGTAAATCTCAATAAGTCATAAATGTTACAAGGGACAGACGCCTAAATGGGCAGAACAACCAACAGACGGAAATGTGGTCACTCTGTCCTGAGCACGTCCAGCTGAGAGGTCCAGCCTGATCCAGAGCACACTTCAATACTTTACGAAATGTGAGTCTGGTGAACAGTACATCTCCCTTTTTTCAGATGGCCATGATTGACAGGTGGATTAGCCAGTCAGACACATGCATGGTTCATTTGTATCAAAACAAATATGTCTGTTTACGAGGAAAAAATAAAGGAAAAAATATTCCAAAGGGCTGAAAAACATCACAACCCAACGAGCGAACCACCGAACTGTTCTGAGAGAGAAATTACATTTTTTAAAATTTTGTTTGTAAATAATGAGCGATCAATGAGCTTCTTTGTTTCACATGTGTCACTCAAATAAACAAATCTGATTGGACGATCTTGTTTGGCTTGAGATGTGTCGTGATCGTTACTACATGGATGAGAAATATGTGAGTTTTTCAGGCTTTATATTTATGACGTGTTCCTTTTTTTGCCCCGTGAGGATTTTTGTTCCTTTTGTTTAATTTTAAGTTTATGTCATAAGATTTGAGCTGGAGTTACTCAAATCATTCACGTCTATGTATCACTGCAGTGTTTAATAGAGCTGTTTCTTCCTCGTTGGTTCAGAGATGTTTCATTAATGATCTGGGGTCAGGGTGAAGCTCCACTGACCCTTTGCTTTGAGCCGAGGGTCAAGTGGCTGCAACAAGAATCAACTCCTCCAAATCTGAGGTCATAGTCATGGACTGGACAAAGGCAGCGCCCTCTGCAGGTGGTGGAGAGTCACTGCTCAAGTGAGCTCATGTGTCTCAGGGTCTTATTCACGAGCGAAGGAAAAATAGAGGGAGTGAGGGAAGGATGGAGCGAGTGAAGGAAGGATGGAGTGATAGAGGGAAGGATGGAGAGAGTGAGGGAAGGATGGAGGGAGTGAGGGAAGGATGGAGGGAGTGAGGGAGGGATGGAGTGAGTGAGGGAAGGATGGAGGGAGTGAGCGAAGGATGGAGGGAGTGAGGGAGGGAGGGAGGGAGGGAGTGAGGGAAGGATGGAGCGAGTGAGGGAAGGATGGAGGGAGTGAGGGAGGGATGGAGCGAGTGAGGAAGGGATGGAGCGAGTGAGGGAAGGAATGGAGCGAGTGAGGGAAGGATGGAGGGAGTGAGCGAAGGATGGAGGGAGTGAGGGAGGGAGGGAGGGAGTGAGGGAAGGATGGAGCGAGGGAGGGAAGGGATGGAACGAGTGAGGGAAGGATGGAGCGAGTGAGCGAAGGATGGAGGGAGTGAGGGAGGGAGGGAGGGAGTGAGGGAAGGATGGAGCGAGTGAGGAAGGGATGGAGCGAGTGAGGGAAGGAATGGAGCGAGTGAGGGAAGGATGGAGGGAGTGAGCGAAGGATGGAGGGAGTGAGGGAGGGAGGGAGGGAGTGAGGGAAGGATGGAGCGAGTGAGGAAGGGATGGAGCGAGTGAGGGAAGGAATGGAGCGAGTGAGGGAAGGATGGAGGGAGTGAGCGAAGGATGGAGGGAGTGAGGGAGGGAGGGAGGGAGTGAGGGAAGGATGGAGCGAGTGAGGGAAGGGATGGAGCGAGTGAGGGAAGGATGGAGTGAGTGAAGGAAGGATGGAGGGAGTGAGGGAGGGATGGAGCGAGTGAGGAAGGGATGGAGCGAGTGAGGGAAGGGATGGAGCGAGTGAGGGAAGGAATGGAGCGAGTGAGGGAAGGATGGAGCGAGTGAGGGATGGAGCTGAGAGAGAGATTGTGGTGAAGAAGCTGAGTCCAAACTCAAAGCTCTCGATTTACAGGTCAATTTACACCCCTGCCCTCACCTATGGTTCTGGTTTAGTCCTGGTTTAGTCCTAGTTTAGACCTGGTTTTAGTCCTGGTCTAAACCAGGTCTAATCTAAGACTAAACCAGGCCTAAACCAGGTCTAAATTAAGACCTGGTTTAGGCCTGGTTTAGACCTGGTTTAGTCCTGGTTTATATCCCTGCCCTCACTTATGGCCATGAGTTTTTGGTAATGACCGAAGAACAAGATGGATACAAGGAGCCGAAATGAGTTTCTTTTTTTTTTTCTTCAGGGTGGCTGGGCGCTCCCTTAGAGACAGGGTCAGGAGCTCGGTCACATGGGAGGAGCTTGGAGTAGAGCCTTGGAGTAGCTCCTTCACATCAAGAGGAGCAGCTAAGGAGGAGGAGTGTCTGTTCCTGATGCCTCCTGGACGCCTCCCTGGGGAGGTGTTCATGTCCCACCGGGAGGAGGCCACGGGGAAGACCCAGGACACGCTGGTGGGACTATGTCTCTTGGCTGGCCTGGGAACGCCTTGGGGTCCCACCGGAGGAGCTGGAAGACTTGTCTGGGGTGAGGAAAATCTGAGAGTCCCTGCTTAGACTGCTGCCCCCGCGACCCGGCCCCGGATAAGAGGAAGAAAATGGACGGATGGAATGAGGTAGTTTCAGTATTATTGTTTATTATGATATTTTTCTGTGGAAATATTTCGTACTTCAGAATGTGCTTCGTGTCAGACTGAAACATCCAGACAAATATCTGACCAGCAACAAAGACATAATTTCTTTTCTTTAATTGTCTGCAGGACCAGAGGAGGAACATATGCTCCCTGTATGAACTCCACTGTAGCAGAGATGGTCTTGTTTCGTTCATGTCTTGTTCATTTTAAAGTGATAGTGACGCACTGAGTAGAAGCACTAAACTTTGATTAACAGCAGCACTAAACATCTGAACAACGGTGTCTCAGATGTGACATTTTTAATGAGACATAAACACAAGGAGTGGGACGTAAATCCAGACACTGACACAACTGATATTAAGACTGTCTGTTCAGTGGCTCTACATTAAAACACAAACAGATGAACACAAGAGAATGAGAACACACACAAACATGGGAGAACACACACAAACATGAGAGAACACACACAAACACAGGAGAACACACACAAACACGAGAGAACACACACAAACACGGGAGAACACACACAAACACGGGAGAACACACACAAACATGAGAGAATACACACAAACACGAGAGAACACACACAAACACGGGAGAACACACACAAACATGAGAGAACACACACAAACACGGGAGAACACACACAAACACGGGAGAACACACACAAACACAGGAGAACACACACAAACACGAGAGAACACACACAAACATGAGAGAACACACACAAACACGGGAGAACACACACAAACACGGGAGAACACACACAAACACGAGAGAACACACACAAACACGGGAGAACACACACAAACACGGGAGAACACACACAAACACAGGAGAACACACGCAAACACGAGAGAAAACACACACAAACACGGAAGAACACACGCAAACACAGGAGAACACACACAAACATGAGAGAACACACACAAACACGAGAGAACACACACGCAAACACGAGAGAACACACACGTAAACATGAGAGAACACACACAAACACAAGAGAACACACATAAACATGAGAGAACACACACAAACACAAGAGAACACACATGAACATGAGAGAACACACACGAACACAAGAGCAGCTGAATCCATGTGTCTGGATGATGATCTGTCATTGATGAGGCCCATTAGGCTGTAATGCTGCAGTTAAAGCTCATGCAGATTGCTCCACAAATATCTCACACACACATATACATACACACACATACACACACAACACAAGCATGGTTTGAATATAGCACTGGTATTGTATCATTTTCTAGGACAAAACCTTCTCCCAGCACAGCATCATTTATCTGGGACAGCTGAATCTTATGGACATTTACCAGAGACAAACTGAAGAACCTGTGCCTGTCTATCCTCTTTTTTTGAATAAATTTAAAATATGAAAGTAAATGTTGGGTTTCAATCTCACTGAGTTTCAGACTCATGATAAAAGTAAAATGAAAGTGAACATAAGTTTCCAAAAAGTTCATTTCTGCAGCTAAAACATTATTCATTTACAACAGAAAAGGGAACTGATTCAAAGTAGATCTCAGAAATGAGCATTTGACCCATCTACTGGGTTAATCCAGTGCAGCGCCCAGGGACCCATCTCCAGGGACCCATCTCCAGGGACCCATCTCCAGGGACCCATCTCCAGGGACCCATCTCCAGGGACCCATCTCCAGGGACCCATCTCCAGGGACCCATCTCCAGGGACCCATCTCCAGGGACCCATCTCCAGATCAGAGTCTTGGTCATGACTACCTTAACTGGAGGATTTGACCTGCTCTGTATGTTTTGGGTTGATACAAGGAGAACATGCAAACTCCACACAGACACAGAGAGAATATGCAAAGTCCATATAGATCCAGAGAGAATATGCCAACTCTATATAGACACAGGAAGAACATGCAAACTGATTGATTGAACATGTCAATTAAATCCATTGGTGGTAGTGAGGGAAGTTTTGAAAATAATCGGTTAAACATTATTCAAACATGAATCACTCCAAATACAACTTCAGAGGCTCAATGAGAAGAAACGACTAGAACAGTGTTAAACATCTGACCAGAGTGAAGAACAGGGAGGATTTAAAGTGACTCCTTTGTGCAGATAGTGAGGGGACCATGATTAAAGTCTGTATTGTGGTGGTGTTGGTGCTGGTGATGCTCATGGCGCTGGTGGTGCTGGTAGTGTTGGTGGTGTTGGTGCTCATGGTGGTGCTGGTACCTGACAGAAGACGGGCTTGTAGGTCTCAGAGAAGAGCTGTGTGAACTCATCGGAGTGGCTCAGGTCCAGAGGCAGTCGGTCGACACACACACACTTAGAGTGAACACTGTCCTCATGACTCAGCTGGTTCACATCCATCCACTGGACCATGAGAGACCGGTCTCCCTGAGGACAGAACACTCATATATACTCACAAATACTCACAAATACTCACAAATACTCATGCATACTCATCCACTAGGCCATGAGAGAGTGGACCCCTGAGCATAGTACACTCATATAAACACATATATTCACATATACTCATATATACGCACATATACCACATATACCCCTATATACTCATATATACTGACATATACTCATACATATTCACATATACTCACATCACCACAGATTTATATATATATTTAAAGTGCATATGACAGGTCAGAGTACTTCTTCACTAAAACATGTTGGAAGTGACTGAACACATGTGCTGAGAATACATACTCTGAATACTTATTTAGAGTAACTGTAATCTGGTACAGTTACATGTAACATGTAGTTTGGACTACACAGTATCAGTGAGGATAAAGGAAACTCAGCTCTTATGCTGAGGCGGATGAGGTTTCTGTCCCTAATTAGACATAAATTACTCCAGAATAAACAGAGCAACAAAAATAAATCTCTTGTTTTTACTCTATAATACAATGCAGTGTATTGTATTCAAAACACAATACTTTGATATCTGACTGGACCATGTGATGAAATACTTTACAAAACACATTTTAATTTGTGTATTCAGTATTCTGTGACTAAATACACATACACAAATACGGGTATTTTTCATTCACACACAAATTCATACACCAGTGTATATTCATACACCATAGACTGTTTATATAAACAGACATATCTAACCTGTTAGCTGCCGCATTACAAACTGGAAGTGATCATGAGCGCACTTTCGGCTCCATCGACTCTGGCTCCAATTCACTTTCTATGTAAAAACTGTGTCCCTCTCTCTGTAACTGCTGCTGTCAGACTCGTCATTTTGGTCTTAAATGTTCGTATTAACCCGCTCTACATGATCCTGTCATGATCCGCGCTGTCCGCTCCTGGTTTTCCTCCTGTCCTGCCCTTTCCCTCCCTCACCTGCCAGATCTGGGCTGGGCTCCTGGCTCCTCCTGCACGCACCTGCAGCCCATCAGCGCAATCACCACACCTGCTGTGCATAAGAGGAGCTGAGAGAAGAGACTCAGCGCGAGATCATTGTCGTGTCACTTGATTCCTGTCGTTCCTTCATTCCTGTCTGTTCCTGTGTTCCCGTCGTGCTCCGGCCCTGGATGTCTCCTGCCCGCTCTGCCCTACGCCCGTCTGGTCTGCCTGTTCCTGTGTTCCTGTCGTGCCTGCGTTCCTGACGGTTCCTGTGTTCGTGTGTTCCTGCACACCTGCTCACCTCCGGATCACCCTCTGTTCGTACTTTGTCCCAATTCTACAATAAATACTGTAAATTTGCCCCGAGTCTGCATCCCTTGGTCCGCTACACTCACCCGTTACGACAGATCCTGGGTTTTTTATTAGGCCCGAGCCCCTACAGGGCGTAGGGCCTATTGCTTCACGAAGTTGCACGCGAAGCGCACAACTTCGTGGCAGCACCGCCCCCTGCACAGACTCCTGTATCCTAGCAACCCATGCCGTAGGCATGGGACATGCATATTTGTTCTTGCTAGCATGTCAGCGTCAATTTCACTATTGTTTCTGTAAATCAAGATATGAACATTAATAACAGACTAATCAGGCATCTTTTTTCCATGATGTCGCTCCTGCTAGCGTTAGCAACAGGTTTGATTGACAGTGTTGCCAAGTGCCCGCACCCTGACAAACCAGCGGTTCCAGATTTGCTCTTTCGTTACTATGATACTCACGCTGAGAATTCCAATTATGGAACTCTGCTCCAGATTAGCCGCTATAAGCTTCATTTGGAGCTAAACGCTGTGGTGACATCACACTCAAAACAGTCTATGGTGTAGACACACACACACACAGACACACACACGTACCAGCGCTCGTCCCAGCAGCTCCGACCGTGCCCGCGATGCTGAGTCCTTCTTCATGTACTCCACAAACCCGTAGCCTTTGGAGTGACCCGTCAGCTCGCTATAGACCAGGAAGGAGCGCTCGATGTTCCCATAGGCGCGCACCAGCTCTTCAAACTGCTGGGCGGTGTAGGTGTGGGGCAGGTTGGTGACGCACAGCAGCGAGTCGGTGGGCTGCAGGGTCACGTTGATCAGCCGACCTCGAACAGTGCTGTGATGGAGGGAGCGGATGGCATCCTGAGCCTGGTCCCCGTTCAGCAAAGTCACAAAGGCTAGAGGACGAGAACAAGATGGAGGACGAGACGAAAACAGCAAAAGACACATGAACAAGACACGAGAACATCGAAAAGGAAGGAAAGGGGAGGAGAGATGGAGGAGAGATGGAGGAAAGATGGAGTAGCGTACAAGTAACAGAATGAAATGACGCTCGACGTAGATCACAGATATAGACACACAGATACACAGAGAGAAACACAACACATTAGCCAGAAAAGCCAAAAGGGAAGAAGGCTGTTTGTGGGGAGTGCACTGTGACACACACATATACAGCTATTGATACTCTGCAGTGATGTCACGCTGGAGGTCTCTGCATGTATGTCTATGGTGGAATGTTCAGCAGTGACACATTATGCACACATTAGCCAAAAAACTTTTAAGATCGTCTGAAAACTCAAGAAAAAAATACAAGTGATTTAAAGAACACAAGAGCCTGTGGTCAGTCCAAGCGTTAAGCGTCCTGTTTAAAGTTTGATTTTACGCAAAAAGGTGAGAGTGACTCACTGGAAAACTGTTGGCTAATGTTAATGCTAGCTCGCTTGTGGCTGTTATTTAAGAGGGACTTGTTTAACAGCACAAATCAGCTCACCTGTTGTGGTGCAGATAAATCAGCCTTTATGGTCAGATTGTGTTAAAACAAAACTCAGATTAAAGTCTAACAGACTTTCAGACAGAGTAGTGCCTACAGTTAGCATCACACCTCCAGGGAATGTGGATGATATCAGCTGCACAGTATCTATACATCAGTGAGCTGCACTAGTCACACCAGGAGCGAGGCAGAAGATCAGAGTCTGAGTTACAGCAAAAATATGATGCAAATGGAGCACATCTGCTCATGTCCACTCAGTGTATCACACGTGTCAGATTCACATGGATCTGTACGAGAGCGAGGCAGCGGAGTGTGTACGAAACCCCAAACCTGTATGAGAGCGAAGCAGAGCCAACAAATATGAAAAATATACACTCAACATGTCAACAAAGGCATTTAAAATATTTACAATTACATCAAAAATACATATTCAACATGCCTGGAAACACATTTGATTTTGATATTAAAATATGTCCATTTTAATTTATTTTTTTGTCTTTTCAATTTTTTTATTCCAACAAAGAAATGTATTCAGAACTCCTGTGTTTCAATTAATTTTTCACTCTAAAGTTAAAGTAATTTTGACCTTTGTTACATTTAGTTTAAATCTGGTGTTTGATTTTCAAACCCTGGAAGGAGGACGGGATAAAGTCTCCCTTGTTCCTCCGTCTCCTAAACCTTTGGTACACCAGCAGTATTCACATGCATTAGTTTGTTTGGACACATCTAAGATCAGCTCGTCATGTCTCTGACCCGAGGCTCAGACTAAACGAGGAGCTACTCCAGAGAAATTCATACATGAATACTGTATTTTCTGGACTTTAAGTGTCACTTTTTTCATAGTTTGTCTGGGGGAGAGACTTATGTGTGAAATTATTAAAATATATAATTTCACATCTTGGTTATTGTCACAGACAACTGTGCGAGGACACTCTAGGCTTGTACCAGTGTGACAGTCACGCAGAAGAGGAAGCGGCGCTTCATCTAACGCCAGAGTTGGCGGAGTTGTTCAAAAGTGACACCGAGGATGAAGAATTCACTGGATTTAGTGATTTGGAGTGAGATTGAGAGTAAACTTGTTCACTTGTTTTTTATGCTTTAGTTTTCTGATTAACTGTTAATATCTTATGTTAACATACCAGACATGTATTCAGATCACTGTCTATGCTTCATGTAAGTGTTTACGTATGTGTTATGTAACAACATGTTACAGTTCACTTGTTTGACCACTAGATGGCGCTGGTGTGTTTGTAATACTTGTAAGAAAATTTGCTTGACTCGTTTTCTTTTATACATTTTACATTTAATTTCCCCTTCATTTATAAGACCATAGAGGTGATCATTTTTCATTTGAAACAATATTGTAAATGTTTAGCTTATCATAAGTTTAGTTTAAGGTCTCGAAAACTACTTCCAGTTTTCTGGTTCATCCTTTTACGCTAATGTGAAGTCTTACCCGACAGAGCACTATTTAAGAAATAATTGAAAAGTAAAATATAAACTTTCCAGTTCACTGGTTTGTTTACTAGCAGGCCAAAGTGGTATGTATATCTTCCATGACTTCATATGCAGTTTTGTGTGTATATGTAATATGAGCCAGAGCTTATGTTATATTTTAGGTGTTTGCGAGTTCTACTGTGTGAACTATGATGAAGTAAGACCACAGTAAACATCAGTGAAAAGAACTCCGTGTCTCTTGTGTTTGTGGACAAGCTGGCATGTTACTTTAGCATAGTTATCTGATTAACTGTTAATATCTTAAGTAAACATACCAGACAAGTATTCATTTTGTTGTCTGTGTTACATTAGCGTGCTGTACTGCTATTCAGCCTACTGTTCTGTTTTATTATAACTTGCCTTTAAAGATAAAATGTCTGTTCTTGGTCTCAAATTTTGTAAAATAAATTTCCCCCAAAAATGTGACTTATAGTCCAGTATATATGTTTTTTTCTTCATTATTCTTCTGTGTAATCCCTGTCGTCCAGGTTCAGTTACTGGGTGAACACGGTCTGGAGTGTGCAGTTTCAATGGCGGTGACAGAACAGAGTGTGAGAGTTACACCACCACAACAACAACAACACCACAACAACACCACCACTCCCACACTGCAGCCGCAACTGGACCAGTGCTGACGGAGGCATTACACTTCTTATATAAGACTAATATTTGACTGTGAGGATGCAGACTGCACACAGACTTTGTCACAAAGTGCTGCTTTTGCAATAAACTTTAAGAAGGAACAACAAAATGGACTCATTTGCAAGAAACATACAGCAGTAAAGGCGTAATGCGTAACCTTTGTGGTGCTGGCTCACGGTCAGACGTTCTCGGGGTTCTATGTTAAACTAAAATCATAAAGAGTCAAACTAAAACCATAGTCTTTGGCCTGTAACGACGTCAGTCCTTGGCCTCTAACGACTTGAACGATGTGGGTGCTCTTTAATATATAGCTTGAGAATTGCAAACAAAGTGAAACCAAAAGTGCAGAGCAGAGCAGCCGGTGTATTAGCTAAGTGCTGGGAGCTGAGCCCAAGCCATCGATTTACACTGGGCTAAATTTATGTGGAAAGAGCAGTGCATCACCGTTCCCATCAGCATTCCCATCAGCATTCCCATCAGCTCACGACTTTACACAGACACAGAGGAAGAAACAAACATATTTGGTTTGATTTGGGCTGTTTGGATGACGCGTCTGTGGTGTAAATGTGGAGCAGAGGTGAAACGGTGACGCAGCAGATGTTGGCGTTCACTCGGCGCCACTGGGTTCATTTCAGACGGACGATACTGCAGAGGAACACAAGGACCGGACTCTGACGGAAGTTTACAAAGACATTCTGCTTTGGCCAGATATTTAGAATTAAACTATAACACAACATTTTATTTTATCCTCTTCATTACAAAACACATATTAAAGGTGCTGTATCACGCAAACTGACTCTTGTAGCTTTAGTCCGTGTTCTAATGCTGTTTCCTCCTCAAAAACAGACCTGGAGTTGTGTTTTGTTTCATTCATATATGTTTGAGTAACACTTTATTATTAGTCTGTCTACACCTCCAAAGCTCAAAATGCTCTGTTCCACCTTGTGATGTCATGAAGTGGTAGTTTTCCAGCTCCTTTTACCTTTAGTAGAGATTGGCATTTCCAGATCTTAAATTATCCAAATGAGTCTAGTAAAAGGTGAATGGAGTTTAAAAACACAGTGACGCGCTTCCTGTATTACCACATGATGACATCACAAGGTGGAACAGAGTGTTTTCAGCCTAAACATGCAGGGTTTGTGTGTTAAACATGGGAATGAAACAAAACACAACTCTAGAGAGGGTCCACAGTTTTTCAATGTAAAGTGAATTGGAGCCAGAGTCGATGAAGCCAGAAGTGCGTCCATGATCACTTCCTGTTTGGAACGCGGCGGCTAACAGGTCTATGCTGTGGGCTCATGTGTATCTCCAGTTATAATGTAAACGCCTTATGTCCTGCCTCGGGGCTCGTTTAAATATTTCCAGGTGTTTTTTGTAACAGAATGTGAACATGGCGTAATCACAGAACACACAGCTTCATTTGTGTGATTGGTTCAGAGACAAAGCAGCTGTTTCCTGAGCCTTGAGAGCTTCAGAGGCTTCAGACAGAACATCCTTTGGACAGTCTGCAGTCTCTGACCTCCTGAAGCCCGGAACTGAAACTGGACCTGGACTGAACTGGTTTTAAACATGGACTTAAACAGTTCTGAATGAGCCGTCAGACCAGTCCTCACCTTTCAAAGCATCAGGAAGTGCTTTTGGATTTGTAAAGTGATCCCAGTGTGACAGACATCGAAAATTAACGTTGGCTATAAATGTTGTAGTAAGTCACACATCTAATGTACATGTCCCTATCAACTAAATAAATAAGAAACAGATAAAGGTGCATTCTGTAACTTTTCAGATGGGGTACAGCCATGGAGATGTTACTGCTTTGTCTTAAATATTCCACAGTATGGTTTTAAACTCCAAAATTTACCTTGAAAAACAAACTCTTTTACTGAGAGAAAGTGAAGTCGACTCTCCACAGATCTGACCTGTGATTCTGGTAGGGTTACTTGCTTGTCTCCGTGGAGATTAACAACTTTAATGGATTATACTGTGGAACTTTGTAGACAGAATCTGACTAGTCACCCGTTTGTCAGTCAGTTTAAAGGCTTATAGTGGAACTTTTCAGGCAAAGTTTGACCAGTAACTTGATGTGACAATAACCGAAATACCGTGATGCTGTTTTGTTAAAGGTGTCATAATAATATGGAGAGAACTACATAGACCATAATCCTTCGTTGTTTCAGTGCAGAATTATATGAATAAATGACTGAACCAAAGTCAAAGGCATTTTAAAAGGACGAAGGGACAGATTCACAGATCTGAACCTCCACAAAATATCATAAGAAAGCTGAAACTGCGAGACAGATTTTTGGACAGATTTGGATGTTATTGTGTCCCTAGTAACTTGTCCTGAGAGCGTTGTCTACTTGTTTCCATGGAGATACATATGTTTAATGCTAAAGTGTGAAACTATCCAGACAAACCAATAACATCTCCAGAGACGACCAGTTCCATAGTGCACCTTTAATTAACGTCTATGAGGCTGAGTCTTAAAAAAAAAAGTCTGCTCATTGGAAATGGATAAAAAAGTCCAGTTTCCAGGATGATGAGGAGATTGTGAAATGATTTAAGTGTGAACGCAGCTGCTGCGTGAGCTGCTCGTCAGAGACGCAGCCTGAGGTTCCACTGAGAAACATCCAAAACCCTGATTATTCAAACCAGACTCAACCAGCGACACCGAGCTCCAAATACCAACGTTCTAAATAGTTTCCTCTGTCATTATTATTGCCTGGTGTGTGTTTTAATAATAACCAGATTGAGGCTTTGTTCCAGCTCACAGAAGGTGTAAAGAACGACACAAACGGAGATATTACTCAGACTCATTTGACGATGCCAGATATTCACCCTCAGAATCTGTTGCCAGGTTTAGTCTTCGAAAGTCTCTAGATCCGTGTCTTCTAATTAGTCGACACGAGTGTGAATTTGAATCCAAACAAATCTCTTTCATTTCCTATTTTTCTGCATAATTCAGTGAGCAGATGTTGTGTGGTTTGTATTTTAGCTCAGCGGTGCACAGAGCTATGACACCTACAACTCAGTGATAAACAATGAGCAGTGTTACCATGGCAATTAACAACTCAAATGATCCTTTCAATTGTCAGAAGTCAAGCTGTCACTTCACAGGCCACAAAACTGGTTAGTAAGAATTTAGCAGCTCTGGGATGACTTCCCTTGTTCCTCGTGCTTTCACTAGACTGTGGCTTTGTTTGAGACCACAGACTAAAGAAGTGGACTGAGTGGAGTGGAGTGAGTGTGACGTCACCCACAGCGTTCAGCTCCAAATGAAGCTCATTGAGGCTAGAAGTTATAGAGGCCAATGTGGAGCAGAGTTCCATATTTGGAATTCTGACCACGAGTATCATAGCAACCAAAGAGCCAATCAGGAGCGAGGCTGTTGAAGGTAACGCCCCTTCCCACCAACACCACTTTCGCTGGTTTAGCAGGGAGTGGGTGCTTAGCAACGCTGTCAATCAAACCTGTTGCTAACACTAGCAGGAGTGACCTCAGGAAAAGAAGGCGCCTGATTTGTCTGGTTTTAATGTTCATATCTTGATTTACAGTGAAATAAAAACCCCAGGATCATGTAAAGTGGGTTAATACAAACATTTTAAGACCAAAATGACGAGTCTGACAGCAGCAGTTACAGAGAGAGGGGAAACAGTTTTTACACAGAAAGTGAATTGGAGCCAGAGTCAATGGAGCCAGAAGTGCACCCATGATCACTTCCTGTTTGTAACGCGGCAGCTAACAGGTTAGCTACGTCTGTTTATATCTGTGTTATCTCTCAGTCATTCAGGTCTGATCCATAGCAAAAGAAAAATAGCAGAGAGGGCTTTCTTCATGTGTTTCTCCTCCTTCACTTTTCCCTCTGTGTTTGTGGACACCACTTGAGCTCTGTGTTGTAGAGTATGGATAACTCAGAGTTTGTGCTGCAGTGGATGGTGTGAATCAAACAGCAGGTATTGGTCAGTGTGTGTGGGCTTCATGAAGACCCTGGTCCTCTCCTATTGTCACTGCACAATCTAAGAAGATCAGTTTGTTCTCCTTGGCCTCTTCCCATGTGAACTTGATGTTTGGATCCACAACAATAATATTTGCAGTAAAGGGTTTAAAATGTGAAGTCAAGGGTTTAAGTATTGATACCAAACCCCGAGCCACAGACAAAGCAATGTGGTCTCCTCATGATCACAGTCACATGATCACAGTCACATGATCACAGTCACATGATCACTGATGGTTCAAATCAGTTTAATATGAAAAGTATGTCTCAAAGTGTTTTAGACATATTTGATTCATTGCTCTGCTTTTGTCTTTTTTTCCTTCTGTCTGCGGCTCGTACAAAAACATTTGGTGAACAGAACACAGATCAGAAGGTGGCACACCAGCCCATCTGCAGCCCGGGTCTGACCACGGCGCCGACCTTAGTGCTTTTATCTCACTTCAAAGCGACGAGAGGGGTCCCAAAACTCGCCAGCACTTCAGCTACGGCTATGACTTAATGTGAGAGCGTTGGCAAGGGTCAACTTTGAAATCACACAGAAGACAGCGTGGATCAGGACGGCAGATTAAACACAACCAAATCACAAGCGCCACGTTTTCCTCCACAAACAATAACTCCCTGTGTCAGATGCCCTCCCTGTGTTTCATATGTCAGGAAAGATCACATTTTGTCTTGATTTTTTCGATATCAATACCTGCCCAAATGACTATCTAGTTACAATATTAGTTTTAGTATTGATAGTGTCTGATTTTCTATACTTTTGACGATCACACACAGAACACTCAAACATAAATCACAAATCTTATCAATCAGAATTAGATATTTTTCCCAGTTCGTCCAGCCTCAACATGTGTTTATAGGTAAAGTTTGGAGCTAATAATGAGCAGCGTCTGCTCCACAGGTGGAAGTGTCCGAGCACATTCCTGCATCAGTGCGTTGTATCCACAGACTGGGTAAAGACGTGGACTGACTGAATGTGACGTCACCCACAGTGTTCAGCTCCAAATGAAGCTCAAGAGCCTCGAGCAGTTATAGGGACGATTTGGAGTTCCATATTTGGAATTCCGACAATAAGTATCATAGCAACCAAAGAGCCATTCAGGAGCGAGACTGTTGAAGGTAACACCACGAGGCCCCTGCCAGACCAGCAGTGTGTGTGCTTAGCAACGCTGTCAATCAGACCTAATGCTAATGCTAATGCTAGTGGGAGCGACATCGGGAAATAAGACGCCTGATTTGTCTGCTGAAAACACCACAATAGTTTATGTTCTGTTTGTGTTGTTTGTGTTCTATTTGTGTTCTGTCCGTGTTCTGCTCATGTTCTATTTGTGTTCTCTGTGTTCTGTTTGTGTTCTATCTGTATTATGTTTGTGTCCTTTTTGTGTTATGTCTGTGTCCTTTTTGTGTTCTCTGTGTTCTGTTTGTGTTCTGCTCGTGTTCTGTTTGTGTTCTGTTTGTGTCATTTTTGTGTTCTGTTTGTGTTCTCTGTGTTCTGTTTGCATCCTTTTTGTGTTCTGTTTGTGTTCTTTGTGTTCTGTTTGTGTCCTTTTTGTGTTCTGTTTGTGTTCTTTGTGTTCTGTTTGTGTCCTTTTTGTGTTCTGTTTGTGTTCTTTGTGTTCTGTTTGTGTTCTTTGTGTTCTTTTTGTGTTCTTCTCATGTTCTGTATGTGTTCTTTGTGTTCTTTTTGTGTTCTTTTTGTGCTCTGTGTTCTGTTCATGTAGCTTGTGTTCTTTTGGTGTTCTGTTTCTGTTCTGTTTGTGTTCTGTTCATGTTGTTTGTGTTATTTTTGTGTTCTATGTTGTTTTTGTTCTTTTTTGCTATGCCTCATTTTCTTTAATCGTTCACACAGCTTTAGTCTGGGCTTTAGGTGTGAGCTCCAAACAAACACATCTCGCTGCTGCAGCAACAATACACGATATATGTGAACTTTTTCACAACACAAAGCGTAGATGTATTAATGATGGGGCTTTTGTAGATTATAGTCTATGGAGAATAAAGGAGCACAGATATGATAAAATTGTGTTGAAATTCCCTGTCTGGGTGAAAGGGGGCGGTGCTATTCCCCGATGAAGGAGCTAATTAAAAGCAGGGGAGGTCTAATCTATCCCGGGACGCTGTTCCTTACGGAGCTGAGGAGGAGTGGGCTTCATCTCCAGCCTGGAGCTAGCGGGAGTCTCGGGAATGCTAATCCGGAATGAGCGTGTAAACCGGAAAAAATAACAAATGAACAATTCCGGCGAGAATGAACCGAGGTGAATCCACAGAGAGGAGGTTTCTGCTGTGTTTGGAAGACTGTCCTGATTAAAGTGAAAAGTAAAAAATATACTGTGTACTGGGTTTGGCCTCTGCTCGTCTCCATGGAGATGCTATTACTTCACCTGGAATGTTCCACAGTACAGCATTAAAGTGTTACAGTTCCATGGAGGCAAGCAGCCGCCAGGCCAAGAAACAGGAAAGATCCGAGGTGAAGCGCTCAGTCAGAAAACAGGTTTGAAAAAGGATGTTAAGCCACAAAAACACCTCAAACTGAATAAATGAAACATGGAGCTGCTTAATGCCACACGCTGGAACATTCCAGGCAGAGCAACAACATCATTTGAGTTCCTGAAGAGGGCGCTGTCCTCAGTCTGCATGAACACTCAAACAGGAATGACACGAAATCCACTGAGGGCACGCACAAAGTTCAAAGGTCACACAAACAGAGTTCAAAGATCACAAACATACAGGGTTCAAAGGTCACACACAGGGTTCAAAGGTCACACACACACACAGGGTTCAAAGTTCACACACACAGGATTCAAAGGTCTCACATACACGCACACACACTTAAACACACACAGGGTTCAAAGGTCACACACAGGGTTCAAAGTTCACACACACAGGGGTCAAAGGTCTCACACACACACACACACACACACACCCCTACACACCCCCACACACACACACCCCCACACACACACCCCCACACACACACTTAAACACACACACACTGTTCAAAGCTCCTGAACACGTGCAGCTTCAGTTCGGCCTTTGTGCTTTACAAAAATCTTGTCAGACACAAACAATTAACTAGAACATCCAAAAGGGGAGGGCATCCTGGTGAAAATACAAAGCTTTGATGTGAGAGGCTGTAGAGGAGATCGCACCGTCTGAGAGCGTGATCCGCCCAAGAGCGTTATCCGACCGAGAGCGTTATCCGACCAAGGAGCTTTGACAATTTACCACAGATAAAACGCTGAGTCATATAAACATGGTTTGGTTTTGTTTGAAGATGTTTTTGTGTGTGTGTATGTGTGTGTGTGTGTGGGTGGGTGTGTGTGTGTGTGTGTGTTTCTTCCATTCCTCACACTCACATGTTTCAGACTTCAGTTCAGTTTCAGTTTGTAGTTCACAGAGAGAGTTCATTCTCGTGTTTGTGAAATGGCTAATTTTTGCTTCATTTTCAGCCAAATGAATCACGTAAATCGAAGCTCTTTTGGATGATTAAAGGAAACCGACAAATCAGGAGGAAGTCCATGTTTCCATATTTACACTTCTGTACGTAGAACCTAATGAAGCAGATCAATACCACACAAAGTATCGATTCTCATATAAAAATATTTGTGGGTGTGGATATTAAAATTATAAATCAGTTCAAGCTGAGGCGGAGCAACGACAGCGACGTCAGGGTTAAATTATCTGTAAAGTTTTGATGCATTGTAATAAAAAACTCTGTGGTTCAGTAGTATCGGATCAGTATCAAAACACCTGCCATAGAATCACTTGGTGTTGGATCAAACTGGCTGCACTAGAAGTGAAACGGGAACAAAAACCTTTGGGTTTTTTTAACTTTCCAAAAATGGAAAACATCTGAAGCACATGTAAAACTGGAGCCACTGCAGCACTTTAATAATGTGGAAATAAACATTTATAATCAAACTTCTCCTATTTTTAATGTTTTTAATGTTTTAAATGGACCTGTGCAGGTGTTTGGGTTTGAAGAGTCTCATTAAACTCTCTCTGTGCAAATGAAGAGACACGAAATGAAAATAATAAATGTCTGCTATCACTTGTGTCTAGAATTGAACTGTTTCTTCAGCTCAAACTTGATTCATGTAAATATAAATCTTACATTTGTCTGTTTGGTGAAAAAGCAGCAGAGGGAAAAAAGTTTTGTTCATTTGTGAGGTGGAAAAATGTGTTTTTCTCTCAAATAGTTTTAGCTTCATTTTGATTTATCTGATTGGTCCACTGCTGTGACACTTCGGCCAATAAGCATGAAGTATTCCACCTCATGTTCTGCCTTTTCCAAAACTCTTCCTGCAGGAGCAGGATCGATCACGTGCACGAGGCTCAGGCTGTGTCAGAGCAGCTTCACCCAGAGTGCCACAGGCATGTTTCACCTCAGAAGATCGACCTGACCTGATTATCTGTTTAAATGAACAAACCAAAGAAACCACAATCTGAACTAATCCAACAATGTGAAAGGAACAAATATTCTCAATTCTCTGCACAAGGATTTCCCTAAAATCAGACGTGTTCTTCAAATTGTTCAGATGTTTAACCATGTTCTAGTTGTTTCTTCTCATTGGGCCTCTGAAGTTACATTTGGAGTGATTCATGTTTGAGTAATTCTTGAATTGACTATTATCAAGACTCCATTTTGCCAATCTACCCCCATTTAACCTCTACCCGTACACGCTCACTGTGACGTACACGCTCACTGTGACACTTGTCCTTGTCCACACACACACACTGACCAATAACTGCTGTTTGATTCACACCATCCACTGAAGACAAACTCTGAGTTATGCGTACTCTAAAACAGATAGAATAGATAGATCTAAGAGCTAAAAAACAGGACAACTGGGAATCTGAACCTAGAAGGATATGAGTAACTATTCCTTACACAGCGGGTGTGTCTGAAAAACTTCCGAGAATTTTCAGACAGTACGAGATTAAGATCAACTTCAAACCTACAAACACTTTACAAGAGAAACTGGTTCACCCAAAGGACAAAACCCCGAGCCATAAACAAAGTAATGTAGTCTACTCCATTCAGTGAAGAGTGCAGTGAGCGTTACACTGGGTAAACTAAACAGCCACTCCATAAGAGGATGTACTCACCCTGTCGAGAGAACAGCTCAGGACCCCAGTCTGCTGTTCATCTCCATCTCAAAAACACTAACCACTCCTTTGAAAATAGTGAGGTACAGATCTTAGCCAGAGAAAAGAAATGGTTTGAGAGGAGAGTTAAAGGAGCTTTTTTGTTAGGAAAGACAATCCTTCCTGGAACAGAAATGGGGGCCTGAGACATCATCTATCCCCCATCTATAACTCCATCTTCAGACCCAAAACAAAGAGAACAATAGGCTGTCTGCATCTAATTCTAAAGCATTTTTATCAACCGCAAAACCAGGAAATAATTTTAATGCACTGTTAGCATGCTAGTTGTTGTTATCATTTAATAATGATGACGCTAGAAATGCATGAGGAAAGTGACAAATGAGTTTAGACCGCTGCAAAAAGGGTTTTCATGTTTTAAGGCAGTAAAAATCAAGTACAGCGCCTTTAATGCAAGTAAATAACATCTCCCTGGAAACGGGCAGGTGCCGGTCACCCCCCTCATGGAAAAGTTCCACAGTGCAGCTTGAAGATCATCTTGCTGATTTCCGCTCAAACTGAAACCATCTGATGATTAAAGCTGCATGTAACAGGAGCTGTATGATTAGCCTGTGTAAATGTGTTGGCTCTGGTCGTGTTGCTAATGTTTTTGTGGGCGTTGGAGGCGTTGGAGGCGAAGGGGGCGCTCTGATGGAGAGGCACGTCGCTGGGCATGTGTTTAGCTCCGCCCCCGCCTCGCGCCCACACAGTCATTGTTCTCTCTGTGCTTTGGCCTGTTCTGCACACGCTCAGATTCTCTCTCGTTCTGCACATCTGCACGGAGGAATGGTTAAAGCTTCATTATGTCACTTTTCTGCTGGAGAGTCTGCCACCTGCATGTCTCTATGGAGATGTTATTCCTTACCATGTCCTTGGAGACAAACAGGCCAAGTTACAATTCAGATCAGTGGAAAAGCGAGTCCGCTCATAGTAAGAATGTATGTTTTACAATGATTGTTTAAAATGGAGACATTATACCTCTATGGGGTATTAAAGAGGGGGTATTTACCTCTATGGGGAATTAAAGAGGGGGTATTTACCTCTATGGGGTATTAAAGAGGGGGTATTTACCTCTATGGGGAATTAAAGAGGGGGTATTTACCTCTATGGGGAATTAAAGCGGGGGTATTTACCTCTATGGGGTATTAAAGAGGGGGTATTTACCTCTATGGGGAATTAAAGCGGGGGTATTTACCTCTATGGGGAATTAAAGAGGGGGTATTTACCTCTATGGGGTATTAAAGAGGGGGTATTTACCTCTATGGGGAATTAAAGAGGGGGTATTTACCTCTATGGGGAATTAAAGAGGGGGTATTTACCTCTATGGGGTATTAAAGAGGGGGTATTTACCTCTATGGGGAATTAAAGCGGGGGTATTTACCTCTATGGGGTATTAAAGAGGGGGTATTTACCTCTATGGGGTATTAAAGAGGGGGTATTTACCTCTATGGGGAATTAAAGAGGGGGTATTTACCTCTATGGGGAATTAAAGAGGGGGTATTTACCTCTATGGGGAATTAAAGAGGGGGTATTTACCTCTATGGGGAATTAAAGAGGGGGTATTTACCTCTATGGGGTATTAAAGAGGGGGTATTTACCTCTATGGGGAATTAAAGAGGGGGTATTTACCTCTATGGGGTATTAAAGAGGGGGTATTTACCTCTATGGAGTATTAAAGAGGGGGTATTTACCTCTATGGGGAATTAAAGAGGGGGTATTTACCTCTATGGAGTATTAAAGAGGGGGTATTTACCTCTATGGGGAATTAAAGAGGGGGTATTTACCTCTATGGGGTATTAAAGAGGGGGTATTTACCTCTATGGGGAATTAAAGAGGGGGTATTTACCTCTATGGGGTATTAAAGAGGGGGTATTTACCTCTATGGGGAATTAAAGAGGGGTATTTACCTCTATGGGGTATTAAAGAGGGGTATTTACCTCTATGGGGTATTAAAGAGGGGGTGTTTACCTCTATGGGGTATTAAAGAGGGGGTATTTACCTCTATGGGGTATTAACTGTAACACATAACATGTTTAAGGCTCCATGTTTAATTTTATTGTTTTGAAAATGCTATATTCACCCAAAACATCATATTAACATGTTTGCTAAGCTCTGCTCCCTTTTCTCTCTGTGCTACATAATTCCATATATGTTACTTTGTCTACATCTTCTGTGTGTAACTAAAATGTAGAAAGTAGTAAAAATAAAGAAAAAAACACAGTGAGCGGGTTTGACCGGTCGTGTAAATGTCACAGAAAACAACTTTACATAGCGCCCACAGTCACTTCAGCCGCAGCTTTAATATAAGCTGTTCTTCTTCTGTTGTGTGATTACAGACTCTACACATACATCGGTGTAATATTATGCATGTGTCTGATATCATCTGTCTTATACCTGCTTCCTCTTTCTCGTCTCCGCAGACACAGCTGTGTCCGTGGTTACACTGTTCTAACCAGCTGCTTATCGCCTTGTTTCGGTTCAAAGCTTCAGATCACACTTCTGCTGGACACAAACACCAGAGCTGCATGTGCAAGCCGGTTCTGTGGAGGAGCTGCACGCCACATGGTCTATATATAAATGGACATAGCTAACGTACTAGCCGCTGCGCTCCAAACAGGAAGTGATCATGGGCGCACTTTCGGCTCCATCGACTCTGGCTCCAATTCACTTTCTGTGTAAAAACTGTGTCCTCTCTCTGTAACTGCTGCTGTCAGACTCGTCATTTTGGTCTTAAATGTTCGTATTAACCCGCTCTACATGATCCTGGGGTTTTTATTTCACTATTGTGTTTGTAAATCAAGATATGAACACAATGAGAATCGATACCAGCGCGGCTCAGTTTGGATCAGAATAAATGAAACAGAAACATACAGGTGTGATCGCTCATGTTTAGATCAGCCTCATGTACCACAATGAACATCTCCGTGGTGTCCTGTCTCACTACACAGAATGTCTTCGTGGAGTCCTGTCTCATGGCGTCCTGTCTGTTTCCGTTTCTCCCTTGTCACATCGGGCTCAGAGACACATCTTTCAGACGACTGTAATGAACTGAACTCAGAGCGATTATGATTTCGCTCGGAGGGTCACAGAATGAAGCTTGTTAGCACCAGTTTGTGTTTGTTTAGACGGAGACGAGGGAGGACGGCTCCTTAACACAGAGACACGGGATGGAACAATGAACCTTAATCTTATTCTGAAATTCATTTTAATTCAAATATTTTACTTTAAAGACATTTTACAGAACGGAACCACCACCTGTTTGTCTCTACAGAGGTGAGACTGTGGGCAAGCAGGTTCCATAGTGCAGCTTTAACACTTTGGAAACGTTTGGATCCTTCCTTTTCACTCTGTTTTCTCCGTCTGTTTGTTTGGAAGTTTGGATCTGAATTCCTATCCTGGCAAATCCAAAATTTGGCGAGTCACTTTTGGAATTTCTGTTCTTTGTTGTAAAACAGAATTTGAATTTTGGACAGTTCCACAAAACATTAAAATCACAGTAATTTGAACCGAGGAGCAGGAACCAAACATGAGCTCGTGCCGTTTGAAGTCGGAGATGCCAAATGACGATAAGCACTTTGTGGAATTTAGAGATGTTTGAGGAAGATAAGCTAACTTTTTCCAAACATAAATTCATCAAAACAAATTTAAAAAGCACATTTCTGGTTCCAGGATGTTTTTACGACCCACTACAAAACTCTGGCTTTTTTTTTTTTCATTTTAATAACTGTTTATGTTGTAAATCCAAACCTGATGTAGAGCCGCACTTTGCTTTGATCAATGTGTTCTCCTCATGACCCCTGAGCCGTGTTCTCCTCGTGACCCCTGAGCCGTGTTCTCCTCATGACCCCTGAGCCGTGTTCTCCTCATGACCCCCGAGCCGTGTTCTCCTCATGACCCCTGAGCCGTGTTCTCCTTATGAACCCTGAGCTGTATTCTGTGTTCTTCTCATGACCCCTGAGCCGTGTTCTCCTCATGACCCCCGAGCCGTGTTCTCCTCATGAACCCTGAACCTGATCCTCAAAACCTCCTGAAGGTCGCAGGTTTGGAGCTGTAAAGGGTCTGACTTTGGAGAAACTAATATAAGGGCTGTCGACCTCCATGAGATGAATACGAGTGAATCAAAGATGGGGAAGAGGTGGAGGAGGAAGAGGAGGAGGAGGAGGAGTGTTCTGTGATGGAGTGATGATGGAGTGATGATGGAGTGATGAGAGTGTGATCACAGAGAACAGACGCATCACATTTACACAGAGCTACTGAGTTAACAAACAGACAGATGGATGGAGGATGAAAGAGGGAAAGAGGTAAGGAAAGAGGGAGAGAGGGAGGGAGGATGACAAAGGGAGAGAGGGAGAGGGAGGGAGAGAGAGAGAGAGGGAGTGACAGGGAGGGAGAGAGAGAGAGATACAAAGTTTGATACTATGGCTTTAAGTATCTGCTGATTCTTGATATCGACTGATACCAGAGAAACAGCTTTTATTTACTTTAAATAAAATAAAACAAACTGATCCACATTTATGGAGATGTTACTTTTCTTTAAGGAGCTGTTTATCTGTGATGTAACGACTGAACAGCTTTGTGTAAATAAAAGTTCAAACATTCTGAGACTTTCTGGTCCAAATACGACCTGTAAACGTCTCATTACATCAGTTTGTCCAACACGATATCAACTGAACCGATATTTGGAGCCGATATCTGATCCCAGTATTGACTCAGTGCATCTGGGACAGAGCACATTTATGCATCTGGTACTTCACAAGCAGACAGATGGACAGATGACGATAAAGGGAGAGCGAATGAGAGGGAGAGAGGGAGGGAGTGAGAGACTAGATCCTCCACAGGACGAGGGACACGCTGCTGTCCAGGAAACAGACTCAGAGCTTCACTTCAGACCATGTAGATTTAACATTTAACAAACTCAAACTGCAGCTGCTCTGATCCAAACACAGATCCTCCCTCTCTCTCCTCTGACCCTCACACAACAGACCCTGCTGACCTGCTCCTCTCTGACCCTCACAGACCCTGCTGACCCTCTTCTCTCTGACCCTCACAGACCCTGCTGACCCTCTTCTCTCTGACCCTCACAGACCCTGCTGACCCTCTTCTCTCTGACCCTCACAGACCCTGCTGACCGTCAGACAAAGGACAGTGTTGAGAGGCTGGAATCTCCTTTGTCCCGTTGAGCCCTGATTCCACAGGAGCTTAGTGAGAGCGCATACCTCTGAACTGTGTGAAAGAGAGAAAGAGAGAGGGAAGAGAGGAGAGGAGGAGAGAGAGACAGAGAGACAGTACACATACCTCTGAACTGTGTAAAAGAGAGAAAGAGAGAGGGAAGAGAGGAGAGAGACAGCGAGAGAGAGAGAGAGACAGTGCACATACCTCTGAACTGTGTGAAAGAGAGAAAGAGAGAGGGAAGAGAGAAGAGAGAGAGAGAGACAGTGCACATACCTCTGAACTGTGTGAAAGAGAGAAAGAGAGAAGGAAGAGAGGAGAGGAGGAGAGAGAGAGAGACAGACAGTACATATAACTATGAACTGTGTGAAAGAGAGAAAGAGAGAGGGAAGAGAGGAGAGGAGGAGGAGAGAGAGAGACATACAGACAGTAGATATAACTCTGAACTGTGTGAAAGAGAGAAAGAGAGAGGGAAGAGAGGAGAGAGACAGAGAGAGAGAGACAGTGCACATACCTCTGAACTGAGAGAAAGAGAGAGGGAAGAGAGGAGAGACAGAGACAGAGAGACAGTGCACATACCTCTGAACTGAGAGAAAGAGAGAGAGGAGAGAGAGACAGAGAGAGACAGTGCACATACCTCTGAACTGTGTGAAAGAGAGAGAGGGAAGAGAGGAGAGGGGGAGAGAGAGGGACAGAGCGAGAGAGACAGTGCACATACTTCTGAACTGAGAGAAAGAGAGAAGAGAGGAGAGGAAGAGAGGGAGAGACAGACCACATACCTCTGAACTATGTGAAAAAGAGAAAGAGAGGGGGAAGGGAGGAGAGGAGGAGAGAGAGAGACAGTGCACATACCTCTGAACTGTCCCTATGTGAAAGAGAGAAGAGGGGGAAGAGAGGAAAGAGGAGAGACAGACAGAGAGAAAGAAGCAGAGTTTGGTCGGGCGGCGCACTGGTTCAGCCAATGCTCTGGTTGGACCATAGACTGTATATAAAGGGACATAGCTAACACGCTAGCCTCCAAACAGGAAGTGATCATGGGCACATGGGCTCCATCGACTCTGGCTCCAATTCACTTTCTGTGTAAAAAATGTGTCCCCTCTCTCTGTAACTGCTGCTGTCAGACTCGTCATTTTGGTCTTAAATGTTCGTATTAACCCGCTCTACATTATCCTGGGGTTTTTATTTCACTATTGTGTTTGTAAATCAAGATATGAACATTAAAAACAGATAAATCAGGCGCCTTCTTTACCTGAAGTCGCTCCTGCTAGCGTTAACAACAGGTTTGATTGACAGCGTTGCTAAGCGCCCGCCCCCTGCTAAACAAGCGGTGTAGATGGGAAGGGGCATTACTTTCAACAGCCTTGCTCCCGATTGGCTCTTTGGTTGCTATGATACTCATGGTCAGAATTCCAAATATGAATCTGCTCCACACTGGCCGCTATAACTGCTCTAGCCTCGATGAGCTTCATTTGGAGCTGAAGCTGTGGTGACGTCACACTCGCGTCTTTACACAGTCTGTGGGTTGGAATAAGAATATTTCCTGGTCGTATCGCTCCAGAACATCTCAGATACAGTGTCATTTTTAACATCAAATAAAAGTTGTTTCTTTAGTGTTTAATGAGTTTCTTTTAGTTTGATTTAGACTCAGATCAGTGTGAAATATACAGAAAAAGTCACATTTTTGGCTCTTTACGTGATTTTTTTCCTCTGCGTTTAAACTTGTAATGATCTAGTTTTGATAAGAGTTTTAGTATTCATGAGGAACTGTTTTTTTTTGTTTTTTTTTGTTTTGTAAAGTCCACAAAGACGCGCGCTGTAGTAACGAGATGCTGATTCCCAAAGATAATTTACATGAAAAAAAAAAAAAAAACACTGGCAACTTCCACAAACTTCATTTATTCTCCGATCGTTCGCCAACGCGCCCAAACATCCATCAGAGCGTCTGCCAACAGGTGCTTCCAAACCAACGGGACCCAAGCCCGTTATTTAAATTAAACCAAAGCGGAGTGATTAGCACCGACGTCTGAGGCCAACTCCAAATCCTCTTTGATAACGAGGTCCTCCTGAGCTCGAGGTCCCACCCACAGAAACATGCGGCCCACTCACATAATGAGCCATGTTTAACTTCTCAATGTGAGACACGGAGACGCTAACAAGCTCTGGGTAAAGTACCTCGCCTCCTACCTCCTAATGGTGAGGGAAGAAGAAAAGGGAAGGAGACAAGGGAAAGAAACACTGGAAGGAGACAAGGGAAGGAGACATGGAAAGAAGACACGGAAAGGAAACACAGGACACAGACAAGGGAAGGAGACAAGGGAAGGAGATGAGGAAGGAGACACGGGATGGAAACACAGGACGCAGACAAGGGAAGGAGACGAGGGAAAGAGGCAGGGGAAAGGAACATGGGAAGGAGACAAGGGAAGGAAACATGGGACGCAGATAAGGGAAGGAGACAAAGGAAGGAGATAAGAAAAGGAGACAAGGAAGGAGACATGGGAAGGAAACAAGAAAGGACACAAGAAAGGAGACATGGAAAGGAGACACAGAAAGGAAACACGGGACGCAGACAGGTGAAGGACACAAGGGAAGGAGACATAGGAAGGAAGTAGAGGAAGTAGTTGTGGAAGTAGAGTAAAAGTAAAAGGTCAAAGAGTACTCTAGTGGAAACTGTTGTTGTGTCTTTAGGCAAGACACTTCCCCCACCCTGCCCGGTCTGAATCAGGTGAGGTCAGTCTGTCCTGTTTCTGGAAAAGTACATTATAAGAATAATTACAATATAATAATATTAATATTAATATTATTATTATTATTATTATTAATAATAATAATAATAATAATAATAATAATAATAATAATAATAATAATAATAATAATAATAATAATAATAATAATAATAACAATAACAATACTATTATTATTATTATTATTATTATTAAGATTTAAATGAGTGAAATGTGACCCGCTGAACTAAAACAAGACCCTCTAAATTCGAGCTCACAGCTTTTATTCCTCTTTTTTCCTGGATGTGTGAGACTCTGAGGATACCTGCTGCACATGATGTTTGTGTTACTGCACAGGTCCAACAGTTCATCACTGCTCTGTCACTACACTGTGACCATCACCATAGCAACGAGTAAACAAATGAACTACTGTTAGACGAGCTTCAGCAAAAACAGAAAGAACAAACGCTCTGAACATCACAGACAAAAGGATTTTGAGTTTGTGTGACTCTGGTATGAGCCGATCAGGAGGAGCAGGAGGTGTTTGAACTGAGGAGGAGGAGCTGAGGAGCAGGAGCTGAGGAGGAGGAGCTGAGGAGGAGGAGCTGAGGAGCAGGAGCTGAGGAGCAGGAGCTGAGGAGCAGGAGCTGAGGAGCAGGAGTTGAGGAGGAACACTAACTCTGCTCCTCTCTGTTTATCCTGACTTCAAATTGCTGTAAATTCAACTGCGATGACTCTAGTAACTCAACAATACACAAACTATAATAATAACCCTAACCTTTGACCCTAGAGTGGAGTGTGTGTGTGTGTGTGTTATACCCTACTGTGGAGTGTGTGTGTGTGTGTGTTAAACCCTACAGTGGAGTGTGAGGCCTCTTTCCAGTTTTATGGCCCCCGTCTATGGAACAGTCTGCCGGAGGACCTCAGGGCCGCAGAGAACATGTGCATTTTAATGCACTGTAAAGCACTTTGTGTTACATTTTTCTTGTATGAAAAGTGCTTTATAAATAAAGTTTGTTGTTGTTGTTGTTGTTGTTGTGTATGTGTGTGTTAAACCCTACAGTGGAGTGTGTGAGTGTGTGTATTAAACCCTATAGGGAGTGTGTGTGTGTTAAACCCTATAGTGGAGTGTGGGGGTGTGTGGGTGTGTGTGTGTGTGTGTGTGGGGGGGGGGGGGGGGGGGTGCGTTGGAGGTACAGAGGGAGAAGGGTCTGTGATGTCTCAGAGGAGCAGAGACATGTAAACATGAACACTGTGACCGAATAAGTCCAACAGGAGAGAGGCCCACACGTGCACACTCTCACACGTGCACACTCTCACACGTGCACACTCTCACACGTGCACGCTCTCACACGTGCACAGCTCATACACGTGTACACTTCCAGGAGTATGATTTTCAACAAAAAGGTGAGCGCAACTAACTGAAAAACTGCTGGCTAATGCTAATGCTAGCTTGTGACTGTAATGTTATTTGAGAGGGACGTGTTTAGCAGCACAAATCAGTTCACCTGAGTTCAGATAGGTCAGCTCTTTATGGTCAGATTAAGTTAAAACAAAACTCAGATTAAAGTCTAACTTGAGTAACAGAGCTTCAGACAGAGCAGTGCCTACAGTTAGCATCACACCTCCAGAGAATGTTGACGACCTCAGCTGCGAAGTATCAATTAGAAAAGTGTTTTAGCATATACTTTTGTGATGGAGGGTCTTACGTCCACTTGTCTGGAGTCTTCTAAAATACGGCTTTAAACGACTACAGAGTGACGTGCTGCACCTTTAAGAACACAGATCAAAACCTGCCGATGTGAATTTTACTACAGATGCCTTCCCTTTAGTCACGCGCAGCACACTGGAAGTAGTAAACCTGATACTTTTCATCACAACAGCTGTTCGATCTTGATATTTCCCTGAAACCACCTTAAACACACGCGCCATTGTGACATAAAGACAAAGATAATGAAAATAACTTGTTTTGAAAAGTAAAGGCTGGCTCAGAGCTCACAGGTGTATTATCGTTTTAAAAGCACCAAACTCCATGGTCTCGTCTCTTGTTCTGGCCCAGACCATTGATTCAACATTATAATTGAAATTAAACATCACACTGATTGCCTTCGGCCTAATTACAGAACAGCACAAATTAGTTGTGTTCGTGTTCTGCAGAGTTCAGTAAACATCAGTCTGTCGTTCAGGATGCAGCGACGCTCTCCGCCTCCTGAGTGTTATACAGGATTATTTGATATATTTTTGAACATCACACTGTCCAGATGTCGATGCGCTGACCACAGCTGCAGGTTACTGTTCTGTTTAGAGCTGCACAATTTTGAAAACAAATCTAACAAAAAATCTCACAAGTTTGAAGATTTATATTTGTGATTTATGTTTAAAAAGTGTGATTCTGTTTAGTGTGCACATGGTAAACACTAGGAGCATTAGCGTTAGCATTAGCTTTAGCATCAGAGAGAAGACTAAAATCTGAACTGACAAACTAAGACAAGAATCCCATGTGTTTGTCGAGCTCGAAACTGCAGGAGCAACCACAGACTGTATAAATGCACATAGCTAACCTGCTAGCCACTGCGCTCCAAACAGGAAGTGATCTGCTCCATTGACTCTGGCTCCAATTCACTTTCTGTGTAAAAACTGTGTCCCCCTCTCTCTGTAACTGCTGCTGCCAGACTCGTCATTTTGGTCTTAAATCTTCGTATTAACCCGCTCTACATGATCCTGGGTTTTTTATTTCGCTATTGTGTGTGTAAATCTGTTTGGCGGCTATCGTGTTAGCTATGTTTATATATATATATATAGTCATTAATAACAGACAAATCAGTCACCTTTTTTCCCTGAGGTTGCTCCTACTAGTGTTAGCAACAGGTTCGATTGACAGCGTTGCTAAGCGTGGTGTGGGCAGGAAGGGGCGTTACCTTCCACAGCCTCGCTCTGGATTGGCTCTTTGGTTGCTATGATACTCACTGCCAGAATTCCAAATAATATTCCTCTTCTTTAAACAGTTTCTGTCACAATCAAATTTCTCTTTAAACAGACAGGACAGTTTGTTCATTCTATTATCAAAATAATTGCAGCCTTTGGGGTTTTAGTTGCTGATACTGGAATGTTTCACAGTCGTAGTTCTATTTATAATTCCACTTTCACACATGGAACATTCAGTTTTGTACAAATACATGTCACTTTTACGCTCGATTCCAGACTAAACATCTGAAATAACCTCACCTCACACGTGCTGAAGAAACGCCGTGTTCCATTTTTCCCTTAAGTCGTTTACAACAAACAAACAGCAGCTTCTCCCGAGTGTAAAGAAACCAAAATGAGCTCACATTTGAGTCGTAAACGCTTGACGGCGTCGGGTCCAGCGAAGCCCGACACAACACCAGGGAGACGGGCGCATTTCACACCAATTATAAATCTGTCTGTGCATTTAAAGGCTCGCTCGTTTCCGGTTCCCATGGGCTGAGTTTATGTGATATAAAGCAGACAAAGACATGAGCCTCACACGGTTAAAACACCAGCTCTGATGTTTGGACGATAAGAGTGAAAAATGTCTGGACAGAGGACGACCCGGTGACCGCTCAGGGAGGAAAAAGTATACACAAAAAATGAACCAGAGAACCACAGACTAAAGAAGTGACTAAGTGAGGGTGACGTCCCACAGCGTTCAGCTCCAAATGAAACTCATCGGGGCTAAAGCAGTTATAGGGATGATTTGGGCATATTTACAATTTCGACCATGAGTGTCATAGCAACCAAAGAGCCAATCCAGAGCGAGGCTGTTGAAGGTAATGCCCCTTCTCACCCGCCGCACTGATTTAGCAGGGGGTGGGCACTTAGCAACACTGTTAATCAAACCTGTTACTAACGCTAGCAGGAGCGACCTCGGGGAAAGAAGGCGCCTGATTTGTCTGTTATTAATGTTCATATCTTGATTTACAGACACAATAGTGAAATAAAAACCCCAGGATCATGTAGAGCGGGTTAATACGAACATTTAAGACCAAAATGACGAGTCTGACAGCAGCAGTTACAGAGAGAGGGGACACAGTTTTTACACAGAAAGTGAATTGGAGCCAGAGTCGATGGAGCTGGAAGTGCGCCCATGATCACTTCCTGTTTGGAACGTGACGGCTAGCAGGTTAGCTATGTCCATTTAAACAGTATATACAGTCTATGCTAGCAGGTTAGCTATGTCCATTTAAACAGTATATACAGTCTATGCTAGCAGGTTAGCTATGTGCATTTATATAAACAGTCTATAGTATGAACTGTACATTAGCATAACAAGTGTGAAATACTGTGTACATCGCCATGGCAACATCACCCACAGCGTTCAGCTCCTTAAACGGGGGTAGATTGACAAAATGGCGTCTTGAAAATAGTCGATTAAAGATTACTCAAATATGAATTACTCCAAATACATGGTTAAAACATGGTTAAACCTCTGAACTATTTGAACAGGAGCTGGTTTAAAGCCACACTGTGGAACATGGATTAAGATCTGAACAGAACAGGTCTGATTAAAGTGACAGATTTGAGATTTCTTGCATTTGACGCTCACCGTTGATACAATTTTGCTTTTCATCATCGCTCTTCTTCATGTGATTAATAATTCACGCAGAATCTATTAGAGCGCCCCCTGGGGCGTGGAGCCAAACAGCCAATATCAGATCTGCTCATGTTGTCATATTCAGATTGGAATTCTGAGCCTACTTCTGAAATCATTCCTGCAAAATACTCCCAGCATCCCAGAAGACTCCTATTGGAAAAGGACTATTCCAGTTTAAGTTAAAATGCACGAGGGTTTTCATGTTTTAGTTTTGTCTGCTGTTAAAACTGCTGCATTTGACAAAATAAATGTGTTGTTTACTTTATTGGTCTAATGAATCATGACTGTTGTGAAATAGATAGATATGTTTTGACTTGTTTACGTCACAGTTGCTAGGTAACAGTTAAGGAATTACCTCTGTGTATGTCTCTACCAGGGGCGTCAGATTGGGGGGTTAAAGATGCTGTTTACCCGGGGCCCAGTGCAGGGAGTGGCCCCTCACAAAGTCAGTAATGTGCATTTTTCATTAGACAATATGTAACGAGGGTCCCCTAAGATGACAGATGCCCAGGGTCCAGAATTTGGTGCTACACCCCTGGACTTACCTGCTGCTCTAGACCACAGACTGTTTATATAAATGGACCTGGCCAACCTGTTAGCTGCTACATTCCAAGGCAAGGCAAGTTTGTATAGAACAATTCAGATACAAAGTAATTCAATGTGTTTTACAGAATAAAAAAGAATCACAACAGGAAGTGATCATGAGTGGACTTCAGCTGTCAATCAAACCTGTTGCTAATGCTAGCATGAGCGACCTCGGGGAACAAAGGCACCTGATTTGTCTGTTATTAATGTTCATATCTTGATTTACAGACACAATAGTGAAATAAAAACCCCAGGATCATGTAGAGCGGGTTAATACGAACATTTAAGACCAAAACAACGAGTCTGACAGCAGCAGATACAGAGAGAGGGGACACAGTTTTTACACAGAAAGTGAATTGGAGCCAGAATCAATGGCGACAGAAGTGCGCCCATGATCACTTCCTGTTTGGAGTGTGGTAGCTAGCAGGTTAGCTATGTCCATTTATATAAACAGTCTCTGGTCTAATCTGTCATTTGCTTTTTAAACTGTTCACAGCGCCATTATTTCCACTCAGACAGTTCCACATTAGCTTAACCACATGTTGTTTTGACCTGCACATCACCCTGATTGTAGCAGAACAAATTACATAAATGCTAGCTAACACAGATTAAGTAACTGCCGAGCTGGGGACAGTGGAACTAATGAACAGAAATCAATTATGACGGACATGTCTCTCCTCCCTCTCTCTCGGAGCGAGCGTCTGCTAGCATTAAGCACTAAAGTCCAAAGTGAAGGTTCAAAATGAGCTCCTCAGAGACGCTGGGTTCCATTAGGCTCCAAATGTGGACCCAGAAAGAGATTCAGAATATAAAAATACACAAGAGATAGGTGCATCTATAGGCGCCTCTGCATCGATTTATATTTCAATCACTTCTGTTTAAAGCCTGCGTCGTCCTGAGTGTGGATGAACTGCAAAGACACTGCAGCAGCGTTTATTGGATTAGAAGCAGAAGAGCTGGAGTCTCCACAGACCTGACCCTTTTGTCTCTTCATATGAGTAATTAGAGTTAGTGTAACCAGACTTATTGGGCAATGGGGAAACGCTGGAATAAAAGTGAGGAGCTCATATAGAAACATCTGTCTGTGGCCTGGGAGACATTTTATCAGCTTCATCGCCGCAGTTATGGATCAGCGTTATGGTCAACGGTCAGAGTTCATACAGCACTTTTCCACATCAGGAACCACTCACACATTCACACACACATACAGACACTGGGGGAGAGGGGGGTTAGTGTGTTGCCAAAAGGCACAACAGCAGCATTCATCTATGAGAGCTGGAATCAAATCGCCAACCTGTGTGTCATATTAGGTAGTTTATCTCACACTTTATATTATAGAACTCCTCAATTACTTATTTTGAGGGGCATTATCCCATGGGAAGGAGGACACCTAGGACACTCTGGAGGGACTGTCTCTCGGCTGGACTGAGAACGCCTCAGGGTCCCAGCGGAGGAGATGGAGGAAGTGTCTGTGATGAAGGAAGTCTGGGAGTCCCTGCTTAAACTGCTGCCTCCGGACAACGGGAAGAAAATGAATGGATTTAACAAGAGTTTTTCGTCTTGTTCTGCCGTCGTGTTTGATAAAAGTGATCATGTATAAATGTGTTAAATGTGTAGAAATCAGAGTGCTGCACCAATCTAATGTGAGGCAAGTGAAGGACGAGCAGGTGGAAGAAAAGTTACATAGTGTGGCTTTAACTGAACGTCTTCAGCTGGTGGACTCTTCATCTGGAGGACTCTGGGGCTTTGGGGCTTTGGGGCTTTGGGGCGGTCAGTGTGGACGTCTGTGTGGACATACTCACACTTGGGCCGGTCAGTGTGGACGTCTGTGTGGACATACTCACACTTGGGCCGGTCAGTGTGGACATACTCACACGCCCGAGTGCAAAGCAGAGAGGCAGAGGGACAGACGCTGCCTGTAAACAGCCACTCGATGTGATCCAGCCACATGTAAACTGATCCAGAGAACGCAGGGTTCAAGTAAAGTGTCACGTCCCTACACACACACATAAACACACACTAATACACACGCACATAAACACGACCCCAGAGCCTCACCATAAAACCACAGCAACACGACTGCTCCATCGTTCTGACCTGCGATTAACACCAGAGCGACCATTTCAACACACAATAACTCGAATATCAGACCTAAAGAGGACGTTTAGACAAAGTGAGGACGCGACAAACACATAAAAGCTCCAATCAAGGTTAAGTATGAGCCCCCACCACACACACACACAGACACACACCCACAGACATACACACACATGCACAGACATACACACACATGCACAAGTACATGCACACTCACACACGCACGGCTTAGGGACACGTCGTGATAAGCCGGAGAGGGTTGAAATCGATCTGCCATTAAATGAAGGAGAGAGGGGATCGCCCCGACAACTCGACCCCCTACGGACACACTCACACACACAGTCGCTCATACACACACTCACAGCTGACATTTACAGCGTTTATTTAAAGGGTGCTTGGCCCGGGGGGTAATGCCGTATTTCCGATTACATCGCTCGTGGTTTGTTATGATCATGAGTACTGCAGTAAAATGTAGTCTGTAATGTATTCTGTTACATGATCCAATCAGAGTACTGTGTTCTGAATACTGAGAATACTTTTACACTGAGTTATACTTAAATTATAGAGTAAAGATGCAGCGCAGGATTAAGACTGCTTCATGTTTGTTTCACTGTTTGTTCTGAGTCACATGGAGAAGGTAAAATCACATCTGAACCGACACAAGCCCAATTTGACATTTTCTCTGTGTTTCTGTGCAGTTTAAGTGTGTGATCAGGTCCTGCAGTGTGTCCTTTTGATTATGGAAAAGTAACTGTACTCTGAATACTCTGAGTAGTCTGAATACCACCCACAGACTGAGTAAAGTGAAGTAAGAGAGTGTGACGTCACCCACAGCACTCGCTCCTGTCACATGAAGTGTATATACAGTGTGTTATATACAGTGTGTATATACAGTGTGGTATATACAGTGTGTATGTACAGTGTGTTATATACAGTGTGTATATACAGTGTGGTATATACAGTGTGTATATACAGTGTGTATATACAGTGTGTATATACACCGTATATATATAACACACTGTATATATATATATATATATATATACAGTGTGTATATACAGTGTGTTATATACAGTGTGTTATATACAGTGTGTATATACAGTGTGCATATACAGTGTGTTATATACAGTGTGTTATATACAGTGTGTATATACAGTGTGTTATATACAGTGTGTATATACAGTGTGTATATACAGTGTGTATATACAGTGTGTATATACAGTGTGTTATATACAGTGTATTATATACAGTGTGTATATACAGTGTGTTATATACAGTGTATTATATACAGTGTGTATATACAGTGTGTTATATACAGTGTGTTATATACAGTGTGTATATACAGTGTGTTATATACAGTGTGTATATACAGTGTGTATATACAGTGTGTTATATACAGTGTATTATATACAGTGTGCATATACAGTGTGTTATATACAGTGTGTATATACAGTGTGTTATATACAGTGTGTATATACAGTGTGTATATACAGTGTGTTATATACAGTGTATTATATACAGTGTGCATATACAGTGTGTTATATACAGTGTGTATATACAGTGTGTTATATACAGTGTGTTATATACAGTGTGTATATACAGTGTGTATATACAGTGTGTTATATACAGTGTGTATATACAGTGTGTTATATACAGTGTGTTATATACAGTGTGTATATACAGTGTGTTATATACAGTGTGTTATATACAGTGTGTTATATACAGTGTGTTATATACAGTGTGTTATATAAACAGTGTATGGTTCAAACTCTGCTGATGTGATTTTGTCTGTTAGGGATTAAAGGGCAGGTTGTTTCTGTTTCAGTTTGTGTTTGTTTTGTTTACATGTTTGTGTTTGTTTTGTTTACATGTTTGTGTTTGTTTTGTTTACATGTTTGTGTTTGTTTTGTTTACATGTTTGTGTATATGATAAAGGTGAGTGATCTTTTTTTGTCTTTGTCAGACGATAAACACGACAAATGTATAAAAATGTTCAAAATACAATACAACAGTTTAAAATCATGTACTGACTTTGTGGCTGTTAAAGGCAAAGTAAATATGTGGCTTTTCTGGCTGAGGGTCCACCACCTGCCCGTCTCCATGGAGATGTTTATTCTAGAACGTTCCACAGCATGGCATTAAACCTCTCCATGACGACAAACCTCTCCATGAATGACACCAGGTCAAGTTGCAGGTCAGTAGAGCGGTGAGCTCATAGTAAGAATGTACGTTCTCAAGGTGTTTCTTGTAATAAGAAGTATGCAAAATGGGAAGGTTTAAGGCTATACAACATCTCGATAGAGATGAGCAGAAAAGTTAGAGTTTCTCTTTAAAGGACATTATCCATGAATTTACTCCAATATTTTGTTGAGCTGCATAAACTATAAACATAATGGAGGCTTGTACAGAGTGAACGTGAAAAATGTCAGAGTGTGTGTGTGCTTTTCTGATAAGACTGGTGTTTGTAATAAAGAATACAACATAAAGAGTACAACAATCCTCTGCTGTGTGCGTCTACACTGGGTTATGTATAAATTTACCATTCACCTCCCAAATATATCATAAAACGCCCTGTTACATCCCATTGACAGAGCCGCAGCAGAAGAGGCTCCTTATCTCCAGTCTCATATCCAAAGCCACACGCTCAGGCCTTATCTTTGAGATGCTGCAGAGCTGCTCCTCCGCGAGTAATAAAAACTGGTATTAAGAATCAGAGCTGGAACACTTCTCCTGAACTCTCACCTGCACCTGAGGCTGCCCCACAATGCAAATGAATTAATTAAATTCATTAAAGAGGAGGTATTCTGCAAAATCGAGCTGGGGAGCGTTTTCCCATGTTTCAACATTTTTCCTCATCAAAAACATGTTTGAAGAGGTTTTAGATGTCATCCATGCATGTCTGAGTAATCTAGTGATCTCTTCCAGGCCCTATTCAAACCCTCCTTACAGTTAGTTGTATGAGTCTGTACTCCACCCACAAGCCTACATCACCCATGCTCACACACAACAATTCTCCATAAATATAAAAAAATATGACACAAAACAATAAACTACAGCTTCACAAACCTGGTGGGATGTGCAGCAGCTTCACAGGTAACAGCTCACATTTTTATATAGCACTTTTTCACCTTCAGGACTCAAAGCACTTCAAGCACATCAAGAACCACTCACATATTCACACATACATTCACACACAAGTGTGCACAGACACTGGGGGTGAGGGGGGTTAAGTGTCTTGCCCAAGGACACAACAACAGCATTCATCTGTAGGAGCTGGAATCGCACCTCCAACCTGTGGGTCACCTGTGTGGATCTGACCGCTCTATCAGTGATGTTTATGTCAAGAGGGATTTGAACCACCAACCTTCAGATCAGTGGAAGTGACTTTTGACTCAGAGCAAATTTTCAAAACAATAAAAGGAAACATGGAGATCTAAATATGTGATGTGTTACAGATAATACCCCATAGAAGTAAATACTTCATATTAAAGGAGTTAATATTATGCTCCCTAGAGGTTAGTCTTACTATTGTGTCTAATTTACATAAATTACTTGAGCGAAAGAGGAACTTTGAGGTTCAAAATATGTTGACAACCAGATATAACTGAAAGAAGATAGTAACGTCATCTCAGCTCTGAACTCAACACAAAAACTCTCAAAAACTCTCAAATCTTTCAAAACCCCTAAAAAATATGAAGCAAAAAGGGCTGATAAAGATTTTAAAAACAGGGACTTGCAGTAAGGGACTACTACTTAGGGACTAACCCTAACCCTAACATATACAGTATAGAGACAGATACAGTACAGTACAGTACAGTACAGTACAGTACAGTACAGTACAGTGCAGTGCAGTGCAGTACAGTACAGTACAGTACAGTACAGTACAGTACAGTACAGTACAGTGCAGTACAGTACTCATGTAACATGAGACACTAGTGTGAGACACAGACACATTTCAGTCGTCTCACTTTCATGAAACACTTGAACTTTTCCTCGTTTGGCAAATTTCTGATTGAATAAAAATATGATTCTGAATATTAATGTGTCAAAATATCACATTATCATTTTATTTCACTGAGAGGTTTTTGATAGAAAAGGAAACAGAAGCAGAAGGTACAGGCACAGGGAGAACATGCAAACAACACTGGACAACTCCCATTCCATCATTACATTTTAAATAACAAATAGACACACTTGAATTCACACTTATCATCTGGTCCTGCTTTGAACCCAGTCCTGGTTTGGTCCTGATCTAGACCTAGTTTAGTCCTGATCTAGACCTGGTTTAGTCCTGTTTTAGTCCTGTTTTAGTCCTGTTTTAGTCCTGGTTTAGTCCTGGTTTAGTCCTGGTTTAGTCCTGTTTTAGTCCTGTTTTAGTCCTGTTCTAGTCCTGGTTTAGTCCTGGTTTAGTCCTGTTTTAGTCCTGGTTTAGTCCTGGTTTAGTCCTGATTTAGTCCTGTTCTAGTCCTGTTCTAGTCCTGTTCTAGTCCTGTTCTAGTCCTAGTTTAGTCTGAGTTTTGAGCGCAGTGTCCTCGTTTGGTTCTTCTCTCAATGTTTGTCTCAGTCTCAGGACACATCGCCTCTTTATTTTATATAATTATTATTTAACACTTGAATTCACACTTCATCATCTGGTCCTGCTTTGAACCCAGTCCTGGTTTGGTCCTGATCTAGACCTAGTTTAGTCCTGATCTAGACCTGGTTTAGTCCTGTTTTAGTCCTGTTCTAGTCCTGGTTTAGTCCTGTTTTAGTCCTGTTTTAGTCCTGTTTTAATCCTGTTTTAATCCTGTTTTAATCCTGTTTTAATCCTGTTTTAATCCTGTTTTAATCCTATTCTAGTCCTGTTTTAGTCCTGTTTTAGTCCTGGTTTAGTCCTGGTTTAGTCCTGGTTTAGTCCTGTTTTAGTCCTGTTTTAGTCCTGGTTTAGTCCTGTTCTAGTCCTGTTATAGTCCTGGTTTAGTCCTAGTTTAGTCTGAGTTTTGAGCGCAGTGTCCTCGTTTGGTTCTTCTCTCAATGTTTGTCTCAGTCTCAGGACACATCGCCTCTTTATTTTATATAATTATTATTAAATTTTTTGTCACATTGAGCAATGGACCCTGACCCAGAATCTGACCAACACGGCTCCATGAAGCTGATTCCACATAAAGCTGGCGACACTTCACTTGACATGTTTTTATAAATATATGTAATATTTAAACTGTATAACTGTAATATTTAAACTGTATAACTGTCCTGTGGTGGACTCTGGATAATCGTTTTTGGTTTGTGTTGTTCTATCGAGTGAACGCTGTGCACTTTGGGACGCTCACACCATTTCCTCAATGCGTTTTAAACTTTAAATGGTCAAATAAACTAATGCTTCATAAAGTGTGAGCTGTGGCCACCTCTGTCCACCGCACAGAGCCACAGCTCGTTAGAGTGTGAGAGCCTGGCAGACCCTGGCAAAGGCCCGTGTTTCTGCTCTGATCAGTGCTAACCTTTGGGACAGAGCGCTGCTGCTTTGATATCTGCTGTTTACAGCTCTGTGCCCTCTCCAAGGCGTTACGTTACAGGTGCTTGGCGACGGGCTCACACTAAATATAGGCTCCATGCAGGATTTCTGTGGAATGGGACACACGCACGGGGGGGGGGGTAAGGAGGGGGTGGGATAAGGACGGGGGGGGATAAGGGCGGTAACGGGGCAGGGGGCATGTTTGTTTGTATGAGTTATAGTCGTCTTGTACAACTGCACTTGATATACTGGTCTACTTCTAAACAGCCTCGTAAAACAGATGGAAACACTTTTATGTTTGAATAAATGACATTAAAAACATTCAAAAACGCTGTCACTGTTCCAGATCAAGTTTCATTAGTTTTGGTTTCTCTCAAAATTCAGTGCTCGTTATTAAAGTGGAAATTGTACCTCCAACTCGACCGTGGCTAAAAACTCAACCTGAGGAAAGTCCTAAAAAAAACAAGAAAAACACAAGAAACTACTTTAACCCTACACTGCTTTTTACAACAATAATAATGCACCTCAAAGTGAACATGTTCAGAATCAGAACACAGGACTCTGAGGTACTGTGGAGAGGTGATTCCACTCACTGTAAGAGTTTAAGTTTTTTAAGATTTTTTTAGCAATATAAACACGTGTAGTTACATGGACGGACGTTTATGGTTTAATAGCACACAGGAGAAAATAGCAGCAAAGAAATAACGTCTCCATGGTGAGCTCAAAGGTGACGTTTTACATCTTTAAAAATCAGGCATCCCAGATTTAAACAATTTACAGTTTATACAATTTATAGCTTGATTTAGTTAAGACTTGAAGGTCCTGTATCGTACAAATTTTTAATCTATGTTCTAATGCTGTTGCCTCCTCAAAAACAGACCTGGAGTTGTGTTTTGTTTCATTCACACATGTTTGAGTAACACTTTATTATTAGTCTGTTACATCTCCAAAGCTCAAAATGCTCTGTTCCACCTTGTGATGTCATGAAGTGGTAGCTTTAAAGTTAACTCCTTTTTACCTTTAGTTCAGTAGACTTTGGAAATCCCAGAGCTGGAATGATCCAAATGACTCTAGTGAAGGTGTGTGGAGTTTAAAAACACAGTGAGGCACATTACCACATGATGACATCACAAGGTGGAACAGAGTGTTTTCAGTTTGAGAGAAGAGCTCAGCCTAATTATGCAGGATTTGTGTGTTAAACATGTGTGAATGAAACAAAACACAACTCCAGGTCCATTTGTGACAAGGAAACAACATTAGAACAGATCAGAGAGTTGTGTAATATGGACCTTTAAAGTGCAGGTCTTCTGCCATCAGCCCATTTACAGATAGTGAACATACTGAAGCATTACTGAAGCAAAGTGTAACTCACAAACTGAACCCGCTGCCTCGCTCTCTCCGCTGAACTCATGTGTGAACAATAACAGTGCAAAGTGGCTGAACGTGCTGAGTTCAGATCCTTGTGTTTACATGAGGAGCTGTGTTTATCTGGAGTGTTTAGAGCAGTGGTACCTGTGCCTTTGTTACGATCCACAAAGCAGTACTTCAGCTCGTACTCCTTCAGTATTTCATGGACTTCCTGCAACAGACAAAGGAGATAGATTAGAAAAAAGTCATATTTCAAAACCTGAATATTGTTTATTTTCAGCAGATGTCACACAGAGCAGACAGCGCAGACACCGGGACAGATGGCACCATGGTGGATCTATCAAACTGCTTTTTCAATAGGGACGCACCAATACTGATACTGCAACATTAGCTGGATCAGGTATCGGTTCCCTGACATCGGTTCAGACAATTTAGACTGATTTTGACCCATTGTCTCATGTTTGAACTTGTCTTCATCCAAAACTTGTTTCCTGGATCCAAGACTTCAACACTTTCTGAAGATGTGAGTCTGGACACCTCTGAATCTCCCTGTTTTCAGATGGGTGTGATTGACAGGTGGATTAGCCAATCAGCGACACACATGGTCCACCCGCCGGAAACATGAAATAAAAAAATCTCACAGGGCTGAAAAACATGGTGGATTTTTGCAGAATCAAAGAGCGAAAACTAAACTCTGTTAATCTGAGAGAAATGTGATTTTATTTGTGAATCACGGGTGACCAATGAGCTCATTCGTTTCACATGAATCACTGAAATAAACAGATCTGATTGGACGATCACATTTGGCCGGGTTTGAGACGCAGCGGAGGACGAGGGACCAGACTGACATTAATCTGAATAAAACACACAGAGATGAGTTTGGATTCAGTCTGATGTGAAGGAGACACTTACAGAAGACGACTGGATCTGTGTGGAATAAGTGAACTGTGTTTTAAGGAGATAAGAGATATTTTCAGTCCCTACTTTGGTATCGGATCATATTGGGTATAGGCAGGTATTTAGAGTCAAAGTATTAACATCGGTATCGGAACTGTGCCTCCCTATTTTCCACAGCCTTTCAGAAACTTTAATCTAAGAACAAAACCTGATGATATAACGATAATTTTGTCAGTTAATGCAGGTTTCTATGGAGTCACATTTTGTTTACTTTAGCAGCTAGAGACAAAATGGCGGCAGAGGCGTTTTTGTCACGTTTCAGATCTGATTTCTGGTGTGTTTCATGCATCTACTACAACACATTTTAAAAAGACTCTTTCACTCTCACATTTTAACTTTCATTTTTGTTTTTGTCCCATCCGTTTGCCCTTGTTTCTTTGTCAAAAACTTGCACAAGTGAAGAATCAGAACGAAACATGAAATATGAAGAAATATAAAACCCTGAGACCAGACCCTAATAAATGTGATGTAATAATATATCAAATTTACACTGAAACTGCATGTTGTCATAAGAAAACTAACACACTTTTATATATCCTTAATAATCCTACACACACAAATGGTCCTTTCATCAAACACTCCATCCACACGATGAGGTGTAAAGAGTCTTCAGAATGCACGAGTTTGTCTGAGATGGTAATTATGTTTTTAAAAGTGTATTTTCAGATAAAAGGTTTCATGTCTACATCAGCGGCTCAGAACACAGCACTTAATTTCAAAAGCGGAGGAGGAACCTGCCGGAAAACGACAAGAAGAAAAGACGGAGGAACATGGAGCTGGTGAAGACGTGAAGAAAAGATGGAGGAACATGGGGCTGGTGAAGACGTGAAGAAAAGATGGAGGAACATGGGGCTGGTGAAGACGTGAAGAAAAGATGGAGGAACATGGAGCTGGTGAAGACACGAAGAAAAGATGGAGGAACATGGGGCTGGTGAAGACACAAAGAAAAGATGGAGGAACATGGAGCTGGTGAAGACGTGAAGAAAAGATGGAGGAACATGGAGCTGGTGAAGACGTGAAGAAAAGATGGAGGAACATGGAGCTGGTGAAGACGTGAATAAAAGATGGAGGAACATGGGGCTGCTGAAGACACGAAGGAAAGATGGAGGAACATGGAGCTGGTGAAGACACAAAGAAAAGATGGAGGAACATGGAGCTGGTGAAGACGTGAAGAAAAGATGGAGGAACATGGAGCTGGTGAAGACGTGAAGAAAAGATGGAGGAACATGGGGCTGGTGAAGACACGAAGGAAAGACAGAGGAACATGGGAACAGAGAGATGAAGAGTCTGAAGCAGAGAGACTGAATCAGACTGTGCTTCATGTAACTGGTTCCAAAATTATCAGGCAGTAGGACCCGATGGGTTTAAGTCTAATTTTCTAACTTTAAGCAAAGGAGCGCCCCAAGGCTCAATTTTGGGCCCACTACATTTTACTATATTTATTAATTTGATTGGTTGAAATTTAAGAGAAAGCCTCATATATTAATATTCAGATGGTACATAATTAATAATAAAAATGGAAAACGCTAAGATTTTGTGGTGATTCATTACAACAGTTATTGAACATAATCACATACATGTATAAAACCCCACATATTTGTATAAAACATCACATATATAACGTCACATTGAACATATTTGTCTCACACTAAACCAAGAATAATAAATACAAAATTATTCAGATTTTTTCCATATTTTCTTAAACATTTTAATCCCTCTCTGGGCCTGTTACAATAATGACTTTATCGACTTATTGTTCAATATATTATAATTATTTACAGTGGGACATTTGTTGGTGATACTGGGTCATTTTTGGTTATTTTTTCTGCAGTCTGATCAGATTTGAGCTGTAGAAGTTTGATTTATGAACTAAAATGACTAAAGTGTTTCATTCTGCTTCATTTACACAGCTCCATTCTGTACGTTTAGAATATTTTTATGTGAATAATTCTGTTTATCGTTTGGTTTTAAAATGATTGTTTATTTATATTTACTTCAGCGATATATCGAACTTCAAAATGTGTGATCATGACAGACACATTAAAAAGCTGTGTTATTAATACGCACATTAAAAATAGTCAAATTAAATGCAATTAATCGGTTGACAGCGTGGCTCACACACAGGGAGACGGGGGAATAGAACCTTTAACTGCAGTCGTTTCCTGGTTTAACATTTGTCTGAATAAAGCTTCAAAATAATAAGAATATTGAGATTTGGAAGCAGAAGTGCTGAAATAAAAGTGTGGAGTTAGAGGAATCACAAAGCTCATTTTCTCGCTCTCTCTAAGCGTTCAAACCGTTGGCGTTGGCTCTGAACGCTGAACACTTACATAACACCGACTCCAAATGACAGAACACTCTTGATTTATTTTTTTTTTCAGATCAGCGGAAAAGGAGGTGATTCAGTCCATGAAACTTCAACACAAGCCCCATCATTTCAACTTCTAAAACTGTTAGGATTTTTTTTACTATTCGGGGGTGATGAAGAGGAGCAGAGAGAGGCTGAGGAGGCTGGTGTTACTGCTGTGACGGAGAGTTGGGGTGGAAGGGGGTCGTGGGGTTGTGACGTGAATGTAGAAACAGTAACATGACAGAGGGGAGAGAGAGTGCACTTAAATGAATGCTTAGGATGTGATTGGTTGAGAGGAAAATGTCGGAAGTTGTGATTGGCCAATGAAGAACCGTCTCCCAACCGTCTCCCAACCGTCTCCCAACCGTCTCCCAAACGTCTCCCAACCGTCTCCCAACCGGCTCCCAACCGGCTCCCAACCGGCTCCCAACCGGCTCCCAACCGGCTCCCAACCGGCTCCCAACCATTTTAGCATTAGCATTTTATCAACTGAATCTTTATCCCTCTATGAAAATGTGAAATGTTTTTTTTTTTAAATCTCACAAACTGAAGCTGCAACAAACAGACGGGACTTTTTCAAAATGACTCAGAACTCACTGTGAAATTATTGTGGTAGAATTATACTGAGCAAAGCTAATTTAAATTGTCCCCTTTTGCACCCCGTAGCATTCAATCGATTCTGCAAGTTTAAACAAAAGCTAAAAATAAACACTTTATAATCAGCCGGACAGTTTATCAGCATTTTTATACAACGAGACGCTGGTTTCATCCAATTAAGGTTTGTCTTGTGTGTGTGTGAATTTGTGTATGCGTGTGTGTGTATGTATGTATATGTGTGAGCGTATGTCTGTGTCTGTATGTAAATGTGTGTGTGTGTGTGTGTGGGGGGGGGTGTATGTGTGTCTCATTTCATACGTTGCTCCTTTTGTGTTATTTTGCTTTAAAGTGTATTTATTATTTAAATGTTTGTCCTGTCGTCAACCGCAGACGTGTCGATAGGTTAGTGTCTCAAAGGGGGCGGGGTAAAACTGCACTGACCTGAGCAGGTGTCTGACCCAAACTGCACCAAAACACAACAGCACAGGACGCCACGCAAAACAAACACTTGTACAAAAAAGCAGCTTGAAGAGTGTATTTATGTGAAAAGGAGCCTGACTGATCCAGACTGAAATCTCTGCGTGTTTTATAGAAATTGACATCAGTCTGATCAAACGTGATCGTCCAATCAGATCTGTTTATTTCAGTGACACATGTGAAACGAAGGAGCTCATTGGTCACCTGTGATTTACAAATAAAATCACATTTCTCTCACCTCAGATTAACAGAGTTTAGGCTTTGCTCAGTGATCCTGCACAAATCCTCCATGTTCCTTTCTTTTTTCTGATTCGGAGCAGACTCACATCTTTGTTAAGTACAGTAAGTAAAGGTAGATTAAACTCAAACCTTCAGCTAACTCACATCATACTCTCTCCCTCTGCTGTTGTCCCAAACCTTATATAAAATAATGAATAGACTGGTACAAACATCGATTGTTTAATCGACTAAAGGCCCACAGCTCTACAGAAGATAAAAACACAACTCAAAACCAAGCTGAAGATGAGGTAAAAACACATTAGAACAACAGTGGTTTTACATAATGTGTCTCCTGTAAAGAGAAAAGCCTCAGGAAGCGAACGCAGACTGGTGACTAATGTGGTCCATATAAGTCTGTGCGACGCTGCCCACACAGAGGGTCAGCGCTCTCGGAACTCACCGGAAACATACCGACGCTGTACCAGGGATTATAACACAGTCTGTATGATTAAAGCACAGTCCATCTGATTATTACTTTAATTCAAAATAAAAGTATTAATTAAAGCTCCATATTACACTATTCTCTGATCTATTCTAATGTTGTTTTCTCATCACAAACAGACCTGGACCCTGCATATTTAAGCTGAGTTCTTCTCTCAAACTGAACCTCCACCTTGTGATGTCATCGTGTGGTAATACAGGAAGTGCTCCACTGTGTTTTTAAACTCCACACACCTTCACTAGAATCATTTGGATCATTTCAGTCCTGGAATTGCCAATCTCTGCAGAACTAAAGGCAAAAAGGAGTTAACTTGAAAGCTACCACTTCATGACATCACAAGGTGGAACAGAGCATTTTGAGCTTTGGAGATGTAGACAGACTAATAATAAAGTGTTACTCAAACATGCGTGAATGAAACAATATTTTTGAGGAGGTAACGACATTAGAACATGGATTAAAGCTCAGGAGAGTCAATTTTACGTAATTATAGAAGCTTTAAATATTACAAAATGATCTTCTAAAACTACTCCAAAATGTACAATTGTTATTACTATTTATTTAAAAAGTGAGTAAAAATATGTGCTTGCGTAAAAGTAACTGAGTACTAAACATTTCAACAAATAACGCTGTATTCTGAACAATAAAATCCGTTTTAGCCGTTGGCAAATTGTTTCTCCAAATATGCAAATGACACGACTACTTTCCCAGCAGCCACTTCTTTTTATAGTCTCACGATTCACCAGTCGAACAGACCCGGACCGGGCTGCACTTATGTAAAAATCCAGTGTGTTTCATGGCGTTTGATCCAATCACACGAGTCCCTCCTCTGCGTTCTTGTGAAATCTAATGTTTTAGCGCTGCTCTAATTACCATTGGCTTTAATAGGCCCACAGCAGGCTCCAGCTCAGCCCCAGGGCCCAGTAACAAGCCCAGTGTTACACAAGCCCCAAGCAAAACGCACAACGTTTCACCAAATACTCAAATTACATCCATAAAACGGCACATTGGAAGAATCAGGTTTAAATGGGTCTGTAGCTTTGAGTGGAGATGGTTAGCAGTAATAGTTAAAGCTATGGGACTTGATTTACAAACGGTGAAAGGCGGATACGGTGGGTCTAAAGGTGGGAATATCGAAGGTATATACAAAAAAAAATCGATATGGGGCAAATTTGGAGCCTGATTTGTCCGTTATTAATGTTCATAGCTTGATTTAACCCTAACCCAGGATCATGTAGAGTGGGTTAATGTGAACATTTAAGACCAAAATGACGAGTCTGACAGCAGTGAGACAAAGAGAGGGGACGTTGTTTTTTTTCCCCTCCTTGAATCACCATCTTAACGTGTTGGAGGGGTTGGAGCACTTGAATGATCCCGGGAGCCTTCATATCCCCTGGTAGGGTCACCCATGGCAGGTCAGACTAAGAGCGGTTCAGAAGCACTTTATGATGAGCAGGAAAACAAGGCCAGTGACGTCGCCCGGACTGGTGTTACCGAGGTGGAGCTGCTGACCTCGACTGGGGACGTTGGCGGATGGTGGAAAGAATACTTCAGAGGTCACGGTAAAGCTTCTACTGAGGCGAACATAAGGAGCCGTGTGTGACGTGGAGCGTTTGGCGAGAATCAGCTCATGACGCAACGACAAACAAAACTTTACCACAGAAAGATGTGAATTCTTCTGTCGACTGTTGCCGGTTTGTCCAGGAGATTTCATCAGAATCTGACCAGTGTTTGGACCAGTGTTTGGACTGATCTCACGACAGGCTGACGACTCTGCACCTCGTTTAGTCTAATTAGTTTGATTCAATGTTTTTACCTTTAATAATGGGCCTTTCAAGTTTGAAGGATCAATTAGTTTTTCACATTTTTTTTTTCCACAAACACACACACAAAGACAAAAGATGTTCTACCACAGCAGGATATCTGACCCGTACACTTATTTAAAGACATGTCGTTGATGTGTAAGTCATCCATTTTGTCCATTTCGTCCATTCTGTCCATTCTGTCCATTCAGTCCATTTTGTCCATTTCATCTAGTCTGTCCATTCTGTTCATTTCGCCCATTTTGTCCATTCTGTCCATTTTGTCCATTTCTTTTGACCTTCCTGAAACCTCAGTCTGTGTCTATATTAAACATCTCGTCCTCAGGTTGTCTCTTCCATGTGTCGTGTTTCTGGTTGTAGTCGTCTCTCTGCTGCTCGTCGTATCTTCAGTGAGTTGTTGGTGTTAGGTCTTAAACTCTGAAGCAGAGGTTTTCTCTCAGATCAGAACTGAACAGGTTTTGGGGATCGTGTGCTCCAGTATCTTCATTATTACTGAGTGAACAGGACCCCACACAGTTTTTGGGCATAACCGGAAGATGTGAGTGATTTACCTCATCTCCACCTTCTCTCCACCTTCTCTTCACCTTGTCTCCACCTTCTCTCAACACGGATATTTATTTGTAGTTTGAGGTGTAATAAAAAAATCTAATTATATTTTTCCCTCCTCTGGATGTTTGACCATTCTCTTTCCCAAACTCCACAGTATGGCATTAAACTAATCTATCTCCATGGAGACAAATAGGGGACACAAACAGGTCAAGTTATAGTTCGGCTCTGCGGAGAGGCTCATACATTTTTTAGGTGTTTATGAGCAATAAAACACCTGCATTTGAATGAATGTGAGATTGGGAAGTTTAATGACTATAGTGACCCTCCTGGCAAAAGTCACAGACCCTCCACTAGAAAAGTTACATAATGCACCTTTACATGTTAAACCTGGACAGATTATTAACCAATCAACTCACTGAACTCCAGGAGACGTCCCAAAAGAGTCGTGATATCACAGAACGGGCAGTTTAACAGGAGTCTGGAGTCAGCTCCTCTCTCTCTCCCATCCCCATTCTCTCTCTTCTCTCTCTCCAGTTTCTTTTTCTCTCTCTGTCCTCTCTTTTTCTCCTCTCTCTCCTTTTTTTTCTCCAGTCTCTCTGCTCTCTCTCCCTGTTCTCTTTTTTTCTCCGGTCTTTCTTTTTCTCCTCTCTCCATCTCCTCTGCTGGACAGGGTTCATTACTTCTGTCAATCACATCATCCTCCACCTTTCTGTCTCCACTCGTCTCTCGGGATAAAGGGGACTCAACGTCTTCCATAAAATAGATAGAACTTGGTTTTGGAGGAGGAAAAAAAGAAAAAAAAAAGTGAGTTCCGGATTATTGGCTGTTATTATTGATTATTATGATTGATTATGTTTATTCATTGATCCTTGGCTCAAAATGATGAAGTTAAAGGCGCTGTACCAGATTTTTACTGCTTTAAAAGAGTGAAAAACAGAACTAGTTCATTTTAAAAGGTTATTCCTAACATCATTATTAGTCACTGCAATTTAGGGTTTTTCAATAGTGCTAACAACAACTAGCATGCAAACGGTGCATTACTTACTGGCAATAAAAATGCTTTATAATTTGCTTTGAGAGAGGAGCACAGAGCAGCAGAGGAGCCAAGAGGAGCCAAGAGGAGCCCAGAGGAGCCAAGAGGAGCCAAGAGGAGCCCAGAGGAGTACAGAGTAGCAGAGGAGCCCAGAAGAGCCAAGAGGAGCATAGAGGAGCAGAGGAGCCCAGAGGAGCACAGAGGTGCCCAGAGGAGCATAGAGGAGCCAAGAGGAGCACAGAGCAGCAGAGGAGCACAGAGGAGCACAGAGGAGCCCAGAGGAGCACAGAGGAGCCCAGAGGAGCCCAGAGGAGCCCAGAGGAGCACCGAGGAGCACCGAGGAGCACCGAGGAGCACAGAGGAGCCCAGAGGAGCCCAGAGGAGCCCAGTGCAGCAGAGGAGCCCAGAGGAGCCCAGAGGAGCACAGAGGAGCACAGTGCAGCAGAGGAGCACAGAGGAGCCCAGAGGAGCACAGAGGAGCCCAGAGGAGCCCAGAGGAGCACCGAGGAGCACAGAGCAGCAGAGGAGCCCAGAGGAGTAGAGGAGTAGAGGAGCACAGAGGAGCACAGAGGAGCACAGAGCAGCAGAGGAGCCCAGAGGAGTAGAGGAGTAGAGGAGCACAGAGGAGCACAGAGGAGCAGAGAGGAGCAGAGGAGCACAGAGGAGCCCAGGGGAGCACAGGGGAGCCCATAGGAGGCCCGAGCACATCTTCATGTGAGGGCATGTAGTCTGTGCGTTAGCCCTGAGAGAAATCATTTATCAGGAATGTGACATATTTCCACACCTGGGACGGGCTGCTGTGATCGACCTGTTCATCCTCTTTTTATTAAAGGAGCAGAGTTGTTTTTATGACTCTCTTAGGCCGGAAAAGGGTTCAATTCTTACTTTGTTTTTGTTTTGTAAAGGGTGAAATCGGGGTGAAGAGCGGGGACGACATTCGCATATTGTTGGAGTTGGGGATTGACCTGACGATGGAGGAGGAGGAGTTCACTCTGAGTAGTCAAATAGTAAAGAATCATTATGAAGCCATAGTAAAGGTTTAAATACAGTACAGAGTCATGTGATCAGTATTCTCAGCCACTATGAAAAACTATTACATTTGCACTTCCTTTGGGTGAAAAAGCAGCAGTAAAACTGCAAACAGTGAATGGGTGTGTGTGGGGGGGTGGGGGGGGGGGGGGGGGGGGGGGGTGTCTAGTCTCACTCCAGAGAAAATGTATTTTAGACATTAGAGCTGCAACAGTAATCACAATAGAGTCGAAATGTGAATTGTGTCATCAGCAAATGATAAACACTGCAGTTATTTAAGTAACAAGTTTTTCAAATTAAAATATATTGTCTGCTGGAAAATCTCTGTTAATCCTTTAGTCTAGCCTCTGCTCTGAAACACACTGTTCTGTGTTAGAGCGAAAGAAAAATTTAATTCTGGACAAAAATGCTGCTCATCCAGATGTACAGAGATTACATGTGCAACATCTGACTCAGGCACAGCTCACTCTGAGTGCAGCTCATTAGACCAACAACAAACAGAACTGTAAAACAGGTGTGTTAGCTTCAGTGTAGTTAGCTCCGCCCTTCAGACAGATATAAGGCAGTGTCCAGCAGTAATCTGACCAGAACTGAAGAAGCGGCTTGGATGAGCAGCCAAACATCTTCACTCTGAAACTTTGATCCAGTTACAGATTTCAGTGTTTGTTTTGCTGTGGATCAGACCTGGATGACTATGGGACACACATCATGCTTGTATTAGTTTAACAGTTCAGATTTCAGATGTGAATTCTCCTGGATATTTTTAAAACATGAACACTGAACAGACTCCCACGCAAACTCAAAACATAAACTGCAAATCAAATTGAAATCACAAATGTCAGAAAAACATCCAGAGCTCTAGTGCAGCCACGACATAACTCCATAAATGCACCTGACAGAGCTCACCTGACAGAGCTCACCTGACAGAGCTCACCTGACAGAGCTCACCTGACAGAGCTCACCTGACAGAGCTCACCTGACAGAGCTCACCTGACAGAGCTCACCTGACAGAGGGGAGTACACAGTGGACTCATACACACAGACATGAGCCTTATCGTCCCATGGAGCTGCAGCGCCTGGAGCAAACAGCAGATCCCAGCACGAGCCTGGGACCCGCCATAGGTCACACACACACCAGACGAAAAACTGCTGAGAACCTAAACTACTACAATACTTCTACTGCTACTGCACTATGTGGGGAGAAAACACATCAAGTGGAAGACACATTATGTAACCTGGTACGTCATCTGCTTGTTTCCATGGTGATATTGTTGCTTTGCCTGAAATATTCCACAGTACGACAATAAATGTATTCAGATACCTTGGAAAAACATGCATTTTTACTGTGAGCAGTGTCACCTCTCCATAGATCTGACCTGTCACTTGGCCTAGAGGAAAGACCTACTTCTTGTCTCCTTGGAGACAGACAAGGTTAATGCCGTGCTGTAACATACCAGGCCAAGTGCTAACGTCTCCACAGATATGAGTGTCTAAAGCCATAACTATATAAGCATAACCAGAAAAGTTACACATTGAAACTTTAAGTATGAAGGAAACAAAAGACTTGACGAGTTTCATTTTAGTGTCGAGATGAAATATAAATGTGTCAGACTGTTTTGCATTAACAGGATTTATAAGAAAAATAAACGAGTGTTTTCTCCTGAGCTTCAGAAGAGTCTCCGTTTTACAGTTAAACTGAAACTATTGCGAGAACAGAGCAAACGTGATGAAATATTTCTCCACTTCTGACTCTGTGATAATGATGATTTTAATCTTTAATATGAAACACTGACATCAGGGGCTGCGTCTGCTGCAGATTAAGATTAAATTGTGTGAGATTCAGATGAAACTGTGTGAGGTAATGGTTCAACGGCGACACAGCACAAACACGACAGGCGCCAGGTGAAGGGCAGTTAGAACTGTTAGATGTAGGGCTGTAAGGTGTAGGCTGTAGAGTGTAGGGCTGTAAGGTGTAGGGCTGTAGAGTGTAGGGCTGTAAGGTGTAGGGCTGTAGAGTGCAGGGTTGTAAGGTGTAGGACTATAAGATGTAGGGCTGTAAGGTGTAGGTTTGTAGAATGTAGGGCTGTACACGATAGAGCTGTAGACTGTTGGGTTGCAAGGTGTAGGGCTGTAGAGTGTAGAGCTGTAAGACTTAGGGTTGTTGAGTGTAGGGATGTAAGGTGTAGCACTACAAGATGTAGGGCTGTAAGGCGTAGGGCTGTAGGCCTTTGTGAGTGTTTATAAATTACAGAGGCTGGACCAGATCACGTTTAACTGGTCTGTGCTTCCTACAGCAACAAAACAACACTACACCAACAACACAACACACTCTGATGAAGCCAGCTCTGATATAAACTCACTCACACCGTTGTCAAGTGAAATAGCAGCAATTTATCTTTATTTAACTGTGGATTCTGTTCATCTGTTTAAAAATGTTCACCCAGCACCTGCTCAGTCGTCTGTGATAACGGTATTTTTACTTCAGGCCAAACACACACAGACAAATTTACGCACACACACACACAGGGGAGTGGGCGGGGCTCTCCTCTATTAGCCTGTACAAAGTGTGTATGTACAGTGATAGAAGGAGAGGGGAGGAGGGACAAGGGAGGAGGGAGGAGAGAGGAGGGAGGAGAGAGAAGGGAAGAGGGGAGTAGCTCAAACCTGGCCTCCTTACAGCTCTGACGGTGCCCTTGACCTACTGATGGACTGACACCTGCTGCAGAGGAGACACAAATATCCAGCCCTCCTGAGCCGTGCGCCTCCTCTTCAGCTCCTCCTCTTCACCTCCTCCTCTTTAGTGGATCTGAGCCATTTACAAAACTCCACAACTATAGTCACATTTTAGGGGAAATCTGCTCCACACATCACACAAAGTAGTTAGAGCTGGAGCACGTCACAAAGGTGCAGTTATGTGGATAAAATAATGTCTTTGCAAACAAAATATCTCTTATCTTTATTGGAAAAAAATCATGTTGTTCCTGTTTATAATTTGTGTTTAGTTTATCAGCTCAGGCTTCAGTCTCGCTCATGTTAAAGCTCCAGGGCTGCACAGTTTATTATAATCAAATGAGAATCACAATATGAGTTTCCACAACTGTCCATTCACAAAGCTCCAGTTATTCAGATAAAAGAAAGTCGTCTGCAAAGAAACGAGCCTGTGAGAAAAACCTTGTCCCTGTTTTTAGGCTCAAATGTTCTGAAAGAAACTAATTCAAGAATCCTTCATCTATCAGACTCTCAAATGTTCAAGATTATTATTCAGCAAAATTGACTTTTTATATCTTTGTCCCATGTTCTAACACTGCTCCCTCATTAAAAACATGAAGAGGTTTTATATGTCCTCGGTGCATGTTTGAGTAATCTAGTGATCTCTCCCAGGCCCTATTCAAACACTCCGTACAGTTAGCAGAAAGAGTCTGTACAAGGCTCCGCCCACAAGCCTACGTCACCCATGATCTCACATGACAATTCTCCATAAATATACACAAACATGATACAAAACAATACACTACAGCTTCACAAACCTGGTGTGATGTGCAGCAGTTCCATTAACGCTGGTTGTAATGTGATAGCATAGGTGAGCTGATTTGTGCAGTTTAACAAGTCCCTCCCAAATAACATTACAGTCACAAGCTAGCTAGCATTAGCATTAGCATTAGCCAACAGTTTTTCAGTTCACCTTTCGGCTGAAAATCAAACTCCTAAACTCGGACTAATCACAGGCTCCTGAACATTTGCTCTTTAAATCACTTTTGTATTTTTTCTGGAGTTTTAAGATCATCTCAAATGTTTTTTGGGCACTGTTTACTAATGTGTACATTGTATCCCCATGGCAACTGCTGACCATTCTGACCTAGACATACATGTAGAACCCCCCCAGGGTGACATCACTGGAGAGTATCAGTAACAGGACTTTGGACAATATTTTTCCTGCTGTTTCTTGAATTCTAGCAATAATAACACAACTTAAGGAACCTGGACATTTTATTGTTAAATCACACAACACAACACTGTACTGTACCTGGGACCGTGCTATAGATTTAGAGCCAAGTTTAAAATACCACAGTGCAATTAATCACATCCAATCATTTAAACTAGTCCAGGGTCTACAGCCCGTCCTCCGTAACGAGCCCAATATTAACGAGCTCGAGGTCTGGAGAAGTCTGACACTTTACGTTAAACGGCTCATTAAAAGTTTGTCAAAGCACTACTGAAAGATTTTATATTGGTTTTTAGTAGTTTTATTTTGTCAGGTTTGTGCAGATGCAAGCCTGCTCAAAAACTACCCAAATGAAATGCTTTTATTTTAGTCTTTTTTTTTTTTAATTATCTAAAAGTTACATATCGTGGCTTTAATATCCACTACTTTAAACCTTCTCAAATCCAGGACCTTTTTGTTTGAGCCAAGGTCCACTCCACAAACACATCGAAACGTTTGTGTCATGTGGAATATTCATGTTGTATAATTAAACAGAAATCATAAAAATGGCGGCTCTTCGAGTCTTTGGTTTTTACATTTCACACACTCAGTCCTTTGTGTGGATCAGCTGTGTGTGTGTGTGTGTGTGTGTGTGTGTGTGTGCATCAGATCTGTGTGTGTGTGTGTGTGTGTGCATCAGATCTGTGTGTGTGTGTGTGTGTGTGACAGGTGGCTCAGTCCAGGCGCTGCTTGGATCACTGGTCCATCAAACGCCTGTGGGGCCTCTTAAACACATCCTCTCTCTCAAAGCTGGAGATCAGCATAAACACAGAGGCTCATATCTGCTGCTGCTGCAGGGCCACAGGTCAGATCGTTATTTCAGCGTTACACGGACGTTATTTCAGTTTCAAACAGGACAAACACTCAGACAAAGTCATAATGTGGTGATAAACATTTATAATGACACCCGCTCCTGTTTTGAATGGTTTTGTTCCTGGTTTGGTTTGTCCTGTTCTGTGTTTGAAAAGGAAAAAAAGAGTCCAGTCTCTCATTGGACTCTCTCTGCAGACCATGGACTGTTTATATAAATGGACATAGCTAACCTGCTAGCAGCCGCCTTGCAAACAGGAAGTGACCGTAGGCGCACTTTCGGCTCCATCGACTCTGGCTCCAATTCACTTTTTGTGTAAAAACTGTGTCCCTCTCTCTGTAACTGCTGCTGTCAGACTCGTCATTTTGGTCTTAAATGTTTGTATTAACTAGGGGTAATAATGGACTCAGACTTGAACTTTAACAGCCACATCAAATCAGTAACATCTGCAGCTTGTTACCACCTAAAAACATTGCAAAAATCAAAGGTATACTGTCAAAGCCAGACTTAGAGAGACTTATCCATGCATTTGTCTCCAGTAGGTTAGACTACTGTAACATTCTGCTCACTGTCCTCTCCAAACGTGCGTTAACACAGCTGCAGTACATCCAGAACTCTGCTGCTCGGGTCCTGACTAGAACCAGGAAGTATGAGCACATAAGTCCTGTGCTCAGGTCTCTGCACTGGCTTCCTGTAGTTCAAAGAATAGACTTTAAAGCAGCTCTGCTTGTGAACAAGTCTCTCCATGCCCTAGGTCCAAAGAACGTCTCTGACATGTTAGTGCCTTATGAACCATCTCACACTCTGAGGACTTCAGGGACCGGCCTCCTGCTGGTGCCCAGAGTCAGGACTAAACATGGAGAATCAGTTCAGTTTTATGCAACTAAAACCTGGAACAGTCTTCCTGAAGATGTGAGACAGGCCTCTACTTTGACAATGTTTAAATCCAGGCTTAAAACAGTTCTGTTTAGCTGTGCATATGACTGAAAGGGTTTTATTCTGCACTCTTCTGTTCTAATGCAAATTTTATGATGATTATTTGTGATTATTTATGTTTTTATTTGTGATTTTAATGTCCTTCTTATTCTGTAAAGCACTTTGAATTACTTTGTGTACGAATTGTGCTATACAAATAAACTTGCCTTGCCTTGCCTTAACCCGCTCTACTGTTTGTTTGTTTTTTATTTCACTATTGTGTCTGTAAATCAAGACATGAAAATAAATAGGAGACTAATCAGGCGCCTTCTTTCCCCGAGGTCACTCCCGCTAGTGTTAGCAACAGGTCTGATTAGCGGTGCTAAGCGCTCTGCTAAACCTGTGGTGCAGGTGGGAAGAGGCGTTACCTTCAACAACCTCGCTCCTGATTGGCTCTTTGGTTGACTGGAGCCGGATGACATGTCCCCACACACACTCATGATGTCCACACACAGTCAAGATGTCCCCACACACTCACGATGTCCACATAGTCATAATGTCCCCACACAGTCATGATGTCCCCGCACATCATGGTTGTTTGGACGAGGCAGATGGGATGATGCGATGAGTGAATCAAGTGAGAATCTGTCATCATCACTACATCTGCTCCACCTGTCAATCACTGAGCGGCTCTGAGGCTCCAGTCCTGACATTTCAGAGCCATTACCCACTCCACTCCCACTCCACACGAACAGCTCCGATTCAAGGAGCTGTGTCAAATCCCCCGGAATTAGCAAAAGCATTCACGTTTAGCCCAGAGACATTAAATATTATAAAGTACTTAACATTTCTCTGATCAAAGTGGCATCTGCGTTTGAGCGAGACATCGGTGAAAAGGCACCATCATAATCCGGAGGAAAATAAATATTAACCTATTAAAGATGTTTTAGAAAAAGAAAATCAGATACTGAAAAAAGGTCTGGATCAGATATCGGCTTCAAAATATCGGTTCAGTCGATATCCTGGTTGGACATATAAATTAATTTAATGAGACGATTTAAATAAAAGCAACATTTGGCTCAGTTTTGTGGGGTAATTACTTTTATGGGGTATTAACTGTAACACATAATATATTTAGATTTCCATGTTTCCTTTTATTGTTTGAAAAAACTATATTCAAGCAAAACAACGTATTAACATATTTTATAAGTTTCACTTTCATTTTTGGCACTCTGAGTCCACAGTCCCGCCCCCTTTACAGCGCTATCACATTACAATCAGTGTTAATTAAACTTATGCAGATCACACCAGGTTTGTGAAGTTGTAGTGTGTTGTTTTGTATCATGTTTTTGTAGATATATGGAGAGTTGTCATGTGGGAGCATGGGCGATGTAGGTTTGTGGGTGGAGCCTTGTACTGCTAACTATATAAGAGGGTTTGAATAGAGTCTGGGGGAGATCACTAGATTACTCAAACATGCATGGATGACATCTTAAACCTCTTCAGGCATGTCTTTGATGAGGGAACAACATTATAATAGGGTAGAAAGAAAAGTGTATTTTGATAATCCCCCCTTTTTAATTACTCTTGCCATGTTTAAATGTAGACTTCCACAGGCTCGTTCTAAATCAGACCCTGGTCCGTGGAGCAGGTGGCTAGCCCCCAGTCAGTCGTGCTTTGGCTGTCATCGTTTTGACGTCTTCTGCTCCATTAGCTCTAGATACGCCCTGAAGCTACGAGGACTCAGGTTGGACAAGGATCTCCCACTGGGCGAGTCACTGCTCCTGACCGGCCCACGTATTGCACACAGCGCACTTTACAGGGATGTTAATATGAAGCAGCTCAAAAATACAAGGAACAAGAATCTGTGCTGTGTTTTTGGCTTCTTTTGTCTTTATACAAAAAACAGAGCAGTGTTTCCCAACCAGATTTAAAACAAACATGGATTTGTATTTGTCTAAATGTCACATATTTCCAGTTTAGAGGGCAAATCCACGGCTGTGCCATGGGCTCACTGGTCTCTCCTATTATGGTAAACTTATACATGGAACAGTTTGAACAGGAGGCATTGGCCTCATTTCCAGGCACTTCACCCACACACTGGTTTCGATACGTGGATGACATCTGGACTAAAATCAAAATTCAAGATCTGAAATCCTTCACTGCACATATTAACACTGTGGATCCAAACATCAAGTTCACATGGGAAGAGGCCAAGGAGAACAAACTGGCCTTTTTAGGTTGTGTAGTGACAATAGGAGAGGACCAGGGTCTTCATGAAGCCCACACACACTGACCAATACCTGCTGTTTGATTCACACCATCCACTGCAGCACAAACTCTGAGTTATCCGTTACTCTACAACACAGAGCTCAAGTGGTGTCCACAAACACAGAGGGAAAAGTGAATGAGGAACAACATGTGGAGAAAGCCCTCTCTGCTTGTGGATATCCAAAATGGGCCTTCAGTCGATCTAAGAGAGCTAAAAACAGGACAAGGACTCTGAACCTAGAAGAAAAAGTGTAACTATTTCTTACACAGTGCATGTGTCTGAAAAACTTCAGAGAATTTTCAGCATTAAAGAAGGCACATGATTTGTCAGTTATTAATGTTCGTATTTTCATTTACAGACACAATAGTGAAATAAAAACCCTAGGATCATGTAGAGCGGGTTAATACGAACATTTAAGACCGAAATGAGGAGTCGGACAGCAGCAGTTACAGAGAGAGGGGACACACAAAGTGAGTTAGAGTCGATGGAGTTAGAAGTGTGCCCACGATCACTTCCTGTAGCATGTTAGCCATGTCCATTTATATAAACAGTCGACAGTACATCACATACCAACATTAAACTCCTCTCACTCCTCCTACTGGTCTGTTCTGCTCTGAGTGACGGGTGGATTTAACCAATCACAGCGTAGAGTAAATATTCAGAAGAAGCAGACGACTGAATCATTCCTTAAAGGGAACACGAAGCTCGAGTGGAAATGAAACGTAACAGAATAAAGAACCTGTAATGTAGACTCTAAGAAAGTCATAATATGAAGCTTTTGTCATATTATTCACCATTATCCTCTAGCACACAAGCATCCTGTCTCCAAGACTGTAGCAAACAAACAAACATCCAAATATAATACATCAGCATCACCAATAACAAGAAACCCAAATGCGTGGGTAAAGTGAGAGCATCATTAATACTCCACAGCTTCATGCCACATACACGTTTCATACTGAGCTGCTGCAGGTCACGCTAAAAGCTAACGGGAAAGAGTAGCTTTGAGGAGCGAGCGCTAGCCTCCATCATAAAGGTACGTGAGGGAGACGGTAAAAGCACAGCTAATGTCTGTGTGGGCAGAGCGGCTCTCAGACGGAGCCGTTAAATGGACTCAGGTCTATGGGCTCATTATGGAACCAGAGCAAACAGGAAGTGGAAATGTCCCGGTGATCGGCATTAGCATTCACGTTCAGAAACAGGAAGATAAACACTGAGTTAATAGAATCGACGCTTCACAACAAGATAACACAAGTAGAAAGTACAAAGTGATGGTCCAAGAAATGATTCAAGTGAGAGTAAAAGTATCTGAAATGAGTATCTATGTGGTCATCGTTTGAGTGATTGTTGCAGGGTAAAATCTGATTTATTATTTTAAGTTAAAGGCATAGTATGTAACCTTTTGTAGATGGCACGATTCCATGGAAACAATGTTAAAAACATACTTTCTCCATGGAGATAGATGAGATTTATGGCATACTGTGGAATATTATAGCTATGGAAACAAACAGGAGCAGGCCCTCCTCCAGTCAAGATAAGAGTCAGGTCTGTGGAAATGCGAGCCCACTCACAGCAGAGACGCACGTTCTTCTGTTCTGTCCAGAGCCATGAACACAAACTGAAAAATGCACTTTTATTTTTGTCTTTTTTTTGATAAATAGTTACATATTGTGGCTTTAATGTAATATAAAGAAGAAAACATTGATTTAAACAACGCACAGGTTGTTGTGAGGAAAGTGAGGAAAAAGAGTGAGAAGGAGGAGGAAGAGGAGGAGGAGGAGGAAGGAGAGGTGTGAGAAACAAAAATCATTTCATATTGTCCACATAAAGCTTTTGTCGATTTCAGAGATGGAAGCGATGCCCAAACTTTCTCATTAAAGCTACAGTTCAGTTACACTGTACAGCACATTCATCAAGTAAATCTATTTTCATTCACACATTAAAAACAAGGTGCAGTTTCATAGAATCATGACAAATCAGTACAAAAAGTCAATAAATCATAAAACAGTACAAATATAAAAAACATGGAAAATTGATGTTTGAAAACTACTCAGAGAAGGACAAAAGGTACAGTCACATTTTTATACAGCACTTTTCCACCTTTAACACTCAAAATGCATCAAGGAACCACTCACCCATTCATACACCAGTGTACACAGACACTGGGGCGAGGGGGGTTAAGTGTCTGGCCCAAGGACACAACAGCATGGGAATCACACCGCCAACTTTAGGGTCAGTGGATCTGACCCCTCAACCAATGATGTTTATGTTGGGAGCGGGATTTAAACCGCCAACCTTCGGTTCAGTGAACAAACACTCTACCAACTGAGCCACTCTACTGTACTCGAGTATGTGTAAACCTCAGAGTCCAACAAACTGACCCGACGTCTTCATATGACTCTAAATATGTGTCGTTCTACAGGCTGATGTGTTTGTGAGCTCTGTCCTCCCTCTGCTCTAGTCCTTCAGTCTCTCTCTTTCTATCCCCCTCTCTTGGGAGACCTATGGCAGTTTAAAGGGGGATAAGTGACATTGTAGCGGATGAACAGATCTCTCTCTGCCTCTCTCTCACTCCCTCTCTCCCTCTCTTTCTCCTCCACTTGGGAGACTTATGGCAGTTTAATGGAGGATAAGTGACATTGTAGTAGATGAACAGACCTGTCTCCCTTTGTCTCCCTCTCTCTCTGTCTCTTTCTCTCCCTCTCTCTCTCTCTGTCTTATGGCAGTTTAATGGAGGATAAGTGACACTGTACTGGATGAACAGACCTGGAGAGGAAAACACAGGAGACATTTGTGTTTCTGAGATGTGTCTGACATGAGACAGGTCTCATTGTTCATTAGGAGCATCAGGAGAAAATCATTTATTTAAATAAACGAATGACTCAGGGGGGACGGTGACGTGCTGTGAAACTGACTCTGCCATAACGATTATGTAACGCACAGCGGGCCCAAGAACTGCGGCCCGTTTGGGCTTCTGCCATTATTAAACGTAAACAGCAAGGAAAGATTCTATACTAAGTATACTATATATGACTATATTATATTAAGTTTACTATATTTGACAATATTTATTTAAAAATCACACTGAGACACTGAGGCAGTGGAGTCAGAGAACATGAGGAGACAGAAGCACACGAGAGTTTAACTGTAACAGCATCATGAGGAGCAGCGTCTGCAGTGATGAGGTCAGAATCAGGTCCTAGTTTAGTCCTGGTATAGTCCTGGTTTAGTCCTGATTCAGTCCTGTTTTTGTCCTGGTTTAGTCCTGGTTTAGTCCTGGTTTAGTCCTGGTTTAGTTCTGGTTTCGTCCTGATTCAGTCCTGATTTAGATCTCTGGTCCTGTCCTCACTTATGGTCACGATTTTTGAGTAATGATCGAAGAACAAGATGGCGTATGCGGGCGTTTAAATGGGTCACACTCACTTAGTCCACTTCTTTATACAGTCTATACAAAAAAAAAAACTTTTGAGAACTTTTGCCACACCCTCTTTTCAGTCAGATAATCAATCGGCAGCACATATCTTTAGTCCAACAGGAGTTTCTTTCATTGACCCCCGTTTCTGCTGTATGTCTCATAACAGCAGAAGCACATGTCCTAGTGGTGAAGGTGAGGAGTGCAGACAGTGTCAGGGCTGAACATCTGCTGCTGACAAACTGAGAGTAGGTGAAGAGCACGCCATCGTCTCCTCCGCTCTGCTGCTAGCACTAGCACTATCTGTGTTTGAATGAGTCTATCTCTGTTTATCTCACATATGCAAACACCACACACCTCGCACAGGTTTGGGTTCCTTACACAAATGAATTATTCAAAAATGCCCTTGAACGATAACCTCCCTGACAACCAGCTCCCAAGTCTGTTTTTATGCACCAGGGCGATGGGCATAAAGTCTGCAGAAAAACAATATGGTACCAGGTACAAACATCACTGTGGAGATGTTTAAATCCACACCAGAAATCTGATCATAGTCTGATTTATGGAGTAATCAGATTATGGAGTGGTCATGTAAACTGTTGGATCTGGTGTGTGCAATACAGGGGTGAAGGAAGTAGAAGTTTTGTTAAAAAAGTAAAAGTAGCGATACTGCAGCAAAAAAACAAACAAACAAAACAAAAAAAACTCAAGTAAAAGTATCACATAAAAAATCTACTTAAGTAATAGTATGAAGCCTATTCAGGGTCTACAAGTAAATGTTCTATTTATTTTACCCATGGAAATAATTAAATAAATATTAAGAGTTCAGCGATATCGCCAAGACTAAACAATTACTAACGAGCTATGTGCTAACAAGCTACGTGCTAACTAAATCCATAGTGAGGTTGTGTTAAATCCAAAAAGGGAGTTTCAAAGGCAACATAGTGAATTTGATAAAGATTTGAACGAAATTTTGTTGAACAGAAACTGAATACTTTTTCTTGTATTTGTTTTTATTTGTATATTTTTGTTTTGTTCAAATTCTGAACATGTTAAAAGTAAACCCTCAGCCTTTTCAGGAGGTCTCACACAATAATAAAAATAATTTTACTTTTCAGCCCAGTTAAAATGTAATGGAGTAGAAAGTACAGATACTGCTCTCAAATGTACTGAAGTAAAAGTAAAAAAGTATACACTTTAAAAACATTTCTACTTAACAGTAGACCTGTAACTGTTCTACTTACAGGTCTCAAGTCAAAAGTCACAGGTCTGATGAGCTGGATTTAAACAAACACCAAAATCACATCTAATTATTGCCTTCTGTGATTCTTCTACTCGTCTCCTCTAAACATATATGAATGAAAACAGACGACAGTGACACATTTACACAGACTAAAGATGAGTGAGTCTGATGTCCCCACAGCTTCAGCATTGACAGTGTTCCTCTTAACTCCTCCCTGGGACAGAGCTGTCAGCAGAGCCATAAATCTGACACTGAGCACCCAGCCCAGACCCACCCTGCCCCCTGCCACCTGCCACCTTGCACCCACCCTGCCCCTGGCCCCCTGTCACCCACCCTGCCCCTGGCCCCCTGCCACCCACCCTGCCCCTGGCCCCCTGCCACCCATCCTGCCCCCTGTCCCTGGCCCCCAACCCCCTGCCCCCGCAGTCTAATGGGGCAGTGGGTATGAGGGGAATGGGAATCTCTCGGGTGTCGTTGGCTCCGTCGGGGGTTATACAAGACAGGACTTTCCTTCTCCATAAATCCAGAGCTGATGGAAGATGTTGTAATGTCAACAACCACTCTATGAATAACACTGGAATCCTGCTCTGGATCAAACAAGACCCGCTCTGAGTCCACAGACACAAGCCTCTGAGTCCAGAGCCTCTAAGACCAGACCCTGAGCCTCCGAGTCCAGAAACTGAGCCTCGGAGATCAGACCTCGAGCCTCTGAGCCCTGAGACTCTGAGTCCAGAGCCTCTGAGTCCAGAGCCTCTGAGTCCAGAGCCTCTGAGTCCAGAGCCTCTGAGTCCAGAACCTCTGAGTCCAGAACCTGAGCTTCCAAGTCCTGAGCCAACGAGTCCAGAGTCTCTGAGTGCAGATCCTGAGCCTCCGAGTTCAGACCATAAGCCTCCAGAGCCTCTGAGTCCAGAGCCTGAGCCTCTGACTCAGACCCTAAGCCTCTGAGTCTCCAGCCCTGTGCCATCTCCAGGAAAACATTGACTTTAATGAGCATTGATCTGTTTATAGATCGGTTAAAGTGTAGATTCCCTTTAAGGTCCAGTCAGCTGCTTGTGTTTACAAAGAAACAAGAAACAAACATCACAAAAATCACCATCGGTTTAGATACGAGGACCTCATTTCACTTGATATTTAACATCAAAAACTTGATATTTAACATCAATATTTAACATAAAAAACTCGATATTTAACAAAAAACTTGAATATTTAACACCAGAAACTCAATATTTAACAAAAGTATTTAACATCAAAAACTCGAATATTTAACATCCAAAACGCAATATTTAACATCAAAAACATGAATATGTAACATCAAAAGCTCAATATTTAGCATAAAATACTTGATATGTATCATCAAAAACCCGAATATTTAACATCAGAAACTCGATACTTAACATCAAAAACTCAAATATTTCACATAAAAAACACCTGTAGAAGGAGATGGATTAAACATCCAGTTTTACACTAACATGAACAAATGAACCATACAAAACTCAAACTGCTCAACTCAGCTTTATGACGTGGTTACAACTGTGGCCAAAAATGGGCCTCTACACTGGGCCTGTTTAATAGAGATAGAGAGAGATAGAGAGATCTATAATATGGGCCAAAACAATGGGCCTTTATAATAATAGCCTCTGTAGTGCGGGCCTATATATAACGTGGGCCTATATAACTTGGGCCTCTATAATATGGGCCTCTATAATATGGGCCTATCCACATTTTTCTCAAAGTGGTGCCATACTGGCATTCTTGTCAGTTAAATGACAGTTAAAAAACATGAGGAAAATACTGCAGTTTGCAGGGAGAAACTGAAGATGAAACAGCGTAAAGTAAAAACGTGTTTAAACTGTTACTTCTCATTTAAAGTAACGGAAGAGATTTGTAAAAAAAAAAATCAATATTATGAAACCTTTAGGCCAGTGAATCGTCATTTTACACCAGTTTATTGACTAAAATGGAATGTTGACTGAACCGATATTTTGGAACCGATATCAGATCCATGAAAATTTCCTCCCAGAGCAGTATCGTATTGGTGCGTCCCTATATGTCGTGTTGTTCGTTAGTCTGGAGGCATCCAGGAGGCATCCTGAACAGATGCCCGCGCCACCTCAGCTACTCCTCTCGACATGGAGGAGCAGTGGCTCTACTCCAAGCTCCTCCTGTGTGACCGAGCTCCTCACCCTATCTCTAAGGGAGCACTCAGCCACCCTGTGGAGGAAACCCATTTTGGCTGCTTGTATCCGCGATCTTGTCCTTTCGGTGATTACCCAAACCTCATGACCATAGGTGAGGGTAGGAACGTAGATTGACCGTTAAATTGAGAGCTTTGCCTTTTGACTCAGCTCCTTCTTCACCACAACAGACCGATATAGTGACCACATCACTGCAGACGCTGCACCGATGAAGCCATCAGGACAACAGCATCTGTCATCATCAGCAGAGATGAGATCATGTGGTTCCCAAACTGTACCCCCTCTGGCTCCTGAACCGGACCCCCTCCAGTCCCTCGCTGCACCTAGAAATTCTGTCCATAAAAACATTAAACAGAATCGGTGACAAAGGGCAGCCCTGCAGAGTCTGACATGCACCGGGGACAGGTCTGACTTACTGCCGGCAATGCGAACACAGTTTCTGTTTCGATCATACAGGGACCAGACAGCCCTTAGCAAAGGGCTCTGGACCCCATACTCCCGGAGCACTTCCCAAAGAACATCATGAGGGTCACGGTCGAATGCCTTCTCCAGATGAGGAGTGTGATTCCCCTGTAATTGGAACACACCCTCCGGTTCCCCTTCTTATAGAGATGGACCACCAACCCGGTCTACCAGTCCAGAGGTACTGTCTCTGACCGCCACACAGAGACGTGTCAGCCAAGACAGCCCCACAACATCCAGAGACTTAAGGAACTCGGGATGGATCACATCCACCCCTTAGCCACCGAGGAGCTTGCCAACTACCTCAGGGTGCCAGGGTGATGGATGAGTCCGCCTCTGTATCCTCAATCTCTGCTTCGTCCTCGAAGATGTGATGGTGGGATTGAGGAGATCCTCAAAGTATTCCTTCCACTGTCCAACAACATACTCAGTCGAAGTCAATGACTCGCACTGTAAACAGTATTGGTGAAGCACTGCTTCTCCCTCCTGAGACGAGACGTTAGACGGTTTGCCAGAATTTCTTTGAGGCCGTCCGATAGTCCTCCTCCATGGCCTCCCTGAACTCCTCCCAACCCCGAGTTTTTGCTTATATAAATCCAGTGCATTATTATGACTATTAGGCTGTTATTATGATTATGATCACATTAAAAAACACAGCCTCTTCCTCCTCTCCTGCCTCTTCATCCTCTCCTGATTCTCCTGCCGTGTAAGTCTCTCTCACACTGTACTCTCACTTCTGCACTGGCTGCACTTGGCTCTATACTTGTGATATGGCCCAGCAGCAGAATGCAGCTGTATACAGACTGCTGCTGCACTTGGCTCACTGCCTTTGACTCAGATCCTTTGGTAGAAGCTTGAAGGACTCCTCTTCTTCACACTGAGCTCCAGAGTCTGACACTGATGAATGACACAGATGAATGACGCTAACGAGGACAGACTCCATAGATCTTCACGGTAAAACAGCGACGCTGTTTGAGGTCACATGGCAGAATAAACACAACAGACGTAGATGGAGCATGGAGATGAAGCAATACTCAAAACAACAGTGAACAACTGAAGAGGAATTGGCTCTGATAAACTGCATCTACACACGCGTGTGCTATACACGGCTTTATTTAAATGACTTCTAAAGTAAAAAAAAAATATCACTAACATGTGATGCTTAAAGTAACAGGTGCAGGTCCTGAGAGCAGAGACAACAACCCCACAAAAAAACATTTTAACTGAGCAGATAAAGCCTAAATAATAAAATATAAATAATAAAGCCTAAATAATAAAGTATAAATATGACCTCCTCATTCTGAGAGTCTGACTCCTGCACCTCACCTCAGGCTGAGGAGTGTCACAGAACTGATGCTTTCAACTCATCAAGAGAATCAAGAGCCTTGCGCGCTCTGGCACCAGCCGCTCACACGCACGGACACACGCACAGTGCACGGACACACGCGCGCGCTGCACGTGCACGCGATTGCTGCAACTACTGCACATGCTTCACACAAACTATAGTTTCTGTGTCAGGTCCAGGCTCAACTAAAACCAAACAAACTGAACAAACAGCGCATAACTAAAGTTCGACTGGACAGTCCGTACACACGCGCGGCTGGACAGTCCGCGCGCGCACGCACATCCACACACACGCGCGTTAGGACTGTCCACGCGCAGTTGGACAGTCCACAGACGGGGCTGGACAGTCCACACGCGCGCGGCTGGACAGTCCACACGCGCGTAAAAAGTCCGGCCGCGCGGATGTTGTTGCTCAAACTCTTCCTCCTCGCGTGCTGCTGGTATCGCGCTCCTCGGGGCTCATGTCTGGTTGGAGGT